>NW_027441191.1:0-300000 GCF_949628215.1 Phalacrocorax aristotelis | reverse complement strand
ACAGCGATGTATTGGCATGTACTGGCAGCGAGCTGGGATTTACTGGGATGTACTGGGAGGAAACTGGGATATACTGGGAGGAAACTGGGATATACTGGGAGGCATTGGGAGGGAAGTGGGTGTCAACTGGGACATTCCAGTTTCCTCCCAGTACATCCCAGTTCCCTACCAGTGCAGCCCAGTACATCCCAGTTCCCTCCCAGTCCGTCCCAATCCCCTCCCAGTACATCCCAGTTCCCTGCCAGTATGTCCCAGTACATCCCAGTTCCCTCCCAGTACATACCAGTTCCCTCCCAGTACATCCCAGTTTCCTCCCAGTTCCCTCCCACTACATCCCAGTACATCCCAGTTCCCTCCCAGTACATACCAGTTCCCTCCCAGTACATCCCAGTTCCCTCCCGGTACATCCCAGTTCCCACCCAGTACATCCTACTACATACCAGTTCCCTCCCAGTTCACTCCCAGTACATCCCAGTACTTCACAGTTCCCTCCCAGTACATCCCACTACGTCCCAGTTCCCCTCAGTACATAACACTTCCCTCCCAGTACATAACAGTACATCCCAGTGTCCTCACAGTACGTCCCAGTTCCCTCACAGTACTGGGAGGGAACTGGGATGTACTGGGAGGGAACTGGGATGTACTGGGATGTAATGGGACGGAACTGGGATGTATTGGGAGGCACTGGGAAAGAAGTGGTAGTGAACCGGGAGGGAATCGGGATGTACGGGGATGAACTGGTAGGAAACTGGGATGTACTGGCATGGAACGGGGATGTATTGGGATGGACAGGAACGGAACTGGAATGTACGGCGATGTATTGGGATGTACTGGGAGCAAACTGGGATTTACTGGGATGTACTGGGAGGAAACTGGGATATACTGGGAGGAAACTGGGATATACTGGGAGGAAACTGGGAGGGAAGTGGGTGTCAACTGGGACATTCCAGTTTCCTCCCAGTACATCCCAGTTCCCTACCAGTGCAGCCCAGTACATCCCAGATCCCTCCCAGTCCCTCCCAGTACATCCCAGTACATCCCAGTTCCCTCCCAGTACATCCCAGTTCCCTCCCAGTTCACACACAGTTCACTCCCAGTTCCATTCCAGTACATCCCAGTACATGCCAGTTGCCTCCCAGTTTCCTCTAAGTACATCCCAGTACTTTAAAGTTCCCTCCCAGTACATCCCAGTTCCCTCACAGTACATCCCAGTACTTCACAGTTCACTCCCACTACATCCCAGTACGTCCCAGTTCCCCCTTGGTACATAACACTTCCCTCCCAATACATCCAAGTTCCCTCCCAGTACATCCCAATCCCCTCCCAGTACATCCCAGTACCCTGCCAGTATGTCCCAGTACATCCCAGTTCCCTCCCACTACATCCCAGTTCCCTCCCAGTACATACCAGTTCCCTCCCAGTACATCCCAGTACATCCTGGTACATCCCAGTTCCCACCCAGTACATCCTACTACATACCAGTTCCCTCCCAGTTCACTCCCAGTACATCCCAGTACTTCACAGTTCCATCCCAGTACATCCCAGTACGCACCAGTTCCCCTCAGTACATAACACTTCCCTCCCAGTACATAACAGTACATCCCAGTGTCCTCACAGTACGTCCCAGTTCCCTCACAGTACATCCCAGTTCCCTACCAGTACGTCCCAGTTCCCTCCCAGTTCACTCCCAGTACATAACAGTTACCTCCCAGTACATCCCAGTAGATCCTGGTACATCCCAAATCCCTGCTAGTTCCACCCGGTACAACCCAGTACAAGCCTGTACATCCTAGTTCCTCCACAGTACATCCCAGGGCATCCCCGCACATTGTAGTGCCTCCCAGTACATCCCAGTTCCCTCCCAGTACTGGGAGAGACCTGGGATGTACTGGGAGGGAACTGGGACGTACTGGGAGGGAACTGGGATGTACTGGGATGTAATGGGACGGAACTGGGATGTATTGGGAGGCACTGGGAAAGAAGTGGTAGTGAACCGGGAGGGAATTGGGATGTACGGGGATGAACTGGTAGGAAACTGGGATGTACTGGCATGGAACGGGGATGTATTGGGATGTACAGGAACGGAACTGGAATGTACTGGGATGTACTAGGAGCGAACTGGGATTTACTGGGATGTACTGGGAGGAAACTGGGATATACTGGGAGGAAACTGGGATATACTGGGAGGCATTGGGAGGGAAGTGGGTGTCAACTGGGACATTCCAGTTTCCTCCCAGTACATCCCAGTTCCCTACCAGTGCAGCCCAGTACATCCCAGTTCCCTCCCAGTCCGTCCCAATCCCCTCCCAGTACATCCCAGTTCCCTGCCAGTATGTCCCAGTACATCCCAGTTCCCTCCCAGTACATACCAGTTCCCTCCCAGTACATCCCAGTACATCCTGGTACATCCCAGTTCCCACCCAGTACATCCTACTACATACCAGTTCCCTCCCAGTTCACTCCCAGTACATCCTAGTACTTCACAGTTCCCTCCCAGTACATCCCAGTACGTCCCAGTTCCCCTCAGTACATAACACTTCCCTCCCAGTACATACCAGTACATCCCAGTGTCCTCACAGTACGTCCCAGTTCCCTCCCAGTACATCCCAGTTCCCTACCAGTACATCCCAGTTACCTCCCTGTTCCTTCCCAGTACATAACAGTTACCTCCCAGTACATCCCAGTAGATCCTGGTACATCCCAAATCCCTGCCAGTTCCACCCGGTACAACCCAGTACAAGCCTGTACATCCTAGTTCCTCCACAGTACATCCCAGGGCATCCCCGCACATTGTAGTGCCTCCCAGTACATCCCAGTTCCCTCCCAGTATGTCCCACTACATCCCAGTTCCCTCCCAGTCCATCCCAGTTCCCTCCCACTAAATCCCAATTCCCAACACTTTCCACCCAGTACATCCCAGTTCCCTCCCAGTACATCCCAGTTCCCTCCCAGTACATCCCAGTACATCCCAGTTCCCTCCCAGTATATCCCAGTTCCCTCTAAGTACATCCCAATACTTCATAGTTCCCTCCCAGCACGTCCCAGTACGTCCCAGTTCCCCTCAGTACATAACACTTCCCTCCCAGTACATAACAGTACATCCCAGTGTCCTCACAGTACATCCCAGTTCCCTCCCAGTACATCCCAGTTCCCTCCCAGTTCACTCCCAGTACACAACAGTTACCTCCCAGTACATCCCAGTACATCCCAGTAGATCCTGGTACATCCCAAATCCCTGCCAGTTCCACCCGGTACAACCCAGTACAAGCCTGTACATCCTAGTTCCTCCACAGTACATCCCAGGGCATCCCCGCACATTGTAGTGCCTCCCAGAACATCCCAGTTCCCTCCCAGTACTGGGAGGGACCTGGGACGTACTGGGAGGGAACTGGGACGTACTGGGAGGGAACTGGGATGTACTGGGATGTAATGGGACGGAACTGGGATGTATTGGGAGGCACTGGGAAAGAAGTGGTAGTGAACCGGGAGGGAATTGGGATGTACGGGGATGAACTGGTAGGAAACTGGGATGTACTGGCATGGAACGGGGATGTATTGGGATGTACAGGAACGGAATTGGAATGATGTACGGCGATGTATTGGGATGTACTGGGAGCGAACTGGGATTTACTGGGATGTACTGGGAGGAAACTGGGATATACTGGGAGGAAACTGGGATATACTGGGAGGCATTGGGAGGGAAGTGGGTGTCAACTGGGACATTCCAGTTTCCTCCCAGTACATCCCAGTTCCCTACCAGTGCAGCCCAGTACATCCCAGTTCCCTCCCAGTCCGTCCCAATCCCCTCCCAGTACATCCTAGTTCCCTCCCAGTACATCCCAGTTCCCTCCCACTACATCCCAGTTCCCTCCCAGTACATACCAGTTCCCTCCCAGTTCACTCCCAGTTCCCTCCCAGTACATCCTACTACATACCAGTTCCCTCCCAGTTCACTCCCAGTACATCCCAGTACTTCACAGTTCCATCCCAGTACATCCCAGTACGTCCCAGTTCCCCTCAGTACATAACACTTCCCTCCCAGTACATACCAGTACATCCCAGTGTCCTCACACTACGTCCCAGTTCCCTCCCAGTACATCCCAGTTCCCTACCAGTACGTCCCAGTTCCCTCCCTGTTCCTTCCCAGTACATAACAGTTACCTCCCAGTACATCCCAGTAGATCCTGGTACATCCCAAATCCCTGCTAGTTCCACCCGGTACAACCGAGTACAAGCCTGTACATCCTAGTTCCTCCACAGTACATCCCAGGGCATCCCCGCACATTGTAGTGCCTCCCAGTACATCCCAGTTCCCTCCCAGTATGTCCCACTACATCCCAGTTCCCTCCCAGTACCTCCCAGTTCCCTCTAAGTACATCCCAGTACATCCCAGTTCCCTCCCAGTACATCCCAGTTCCCTCTAAGTACATCCCAGTACTTCACAGTTCCCTCCCAGTTCACTCCCAGTTCCCTCCCAGTACATCCCAGTTCCCTCTAAGTACATCCCAATACTTCATAGTTCCCTCCCAGCACGTCCCAGTACATCCCAGTTCCCCTCAGTACATAACACTTCCCTCCCAATACATACCAGTACATCCCAGTGTCCTCACGGTACGTCCCAGTTCCCTCCCAGTACATCCCAGGTCCCTCCCAGTACTGGGAGGGAACTGGGATGTACTGGGAGGGACCTGGGACGTACTGGGAGGGAACTGGGATGTACTGGGATGTAATGGGACGGAACTGGGATGTATTGGGAGGCACTGGGAAAGAAGTGGTAGTGAACCGGGAGGGAATTGGGATGTACGGGGATGAACTGGTAGGAAACTGGGATGTACTGGCATGGAACGGGGATGTATTGGGATGTACAGGAACGGAACTGGAATGTACTGCGATGTACTGGGATGTACTGGGAGCGAACTGGGATTTACTGGGATGTACTGGGAGGAAACTGGGATATACTGGGAGGAAACTGGGATATACTGGGAGGCATTGGGAGGGAAGTGGGTGTCAACTGGGACATTCCAGTTTCCTCCCAGTACATCCCAGTTCCCTACCAGTGCAACCCAGTACATCCCAGTTCCCTCCCAGTCCGTCCCAATCCCCTCCCAGTACATCCCAGTTCCCTGCCAGTATGTCCCAGTACATCCCAGTTCCCTCCCAGTACATACCAGTTCCCTCCCAGTACATACCAGTTTCCTCCCAGTTCCCTCCCACTACATCCCAGTACATCCCAGTTCCCTCCCAGTACATCGCAGTTCCCTCCCAGTACATCCTAGTTCCCTCCCGGTACATCCCAGTTCCCACCCAGTACATCCTACTACATACCAGTTCCCTCCCAGTTCACTCCCAGTACATCCCAGTACTTCACAGTTCCCTCCCAGTACATCCCAGTACGTCCCAGTTCCCCTCAGTACATAACACTTCCCTCCCAGTACATAACAGTACATCCCAGTGTCCTCACAGTACGTCCCAGTTCCCTCACAGTACTGGGAGGGAACTGGGATGTACTGGGAGGGAACTGGGATGTACTGGGATGTAATGGGACGGAACTGGGATGTATTGGGAGGCACTGGGAAAGAAGTGGTAGTGAACCGGGAGGGAATCGGGATGTACGGGGATGAACTGGTAGGAAACTGGGATGTACTGGCATGGAACGGGGATGTATTGGGATGGACAGGAACGGAACTGGAATGTACGGCGATGTATTGGGATGTACTGGGAGCAAACTGGGATTTACTGGGATGTACTGGGAGGAAACTGGGATATACTGGGAGGAAACTGGGATATACTGGGAGGAAACTGGGAGGGAAGTGGGTGTCAACTGGGACATTCCAGTTTCCTCCCAGTACATCCCAGTTCCCTACCAGTGCAGCCCAGTACATCCCAGATCCCTCCCAGTCCCTCCCAGTACATCCCAGTACATACCAGTTCCCTCACAGTACATCCCAGTTCCCTCCCAGTTCACACACAGTTCACTCCCAGTTCCATTCCAGTATATCCCAGTACATGCCAGTTGCCTCCCAGTTTCCTCTAAGTACATCCCAGTACTTTAAAGTTCCCTCCCAGTACATCCCAGTTCCCTCACAGTACATCCCAGTACTTCACAGTTCACTCCCACTACATCCCAGTACGTCCCAGTTCCCCCTTGGTACATAACACTTCCCTCCCAATACATCCAAGTTCCCTCCCAGTACATCCCAATCCCCTCCCAGTACATCCCAGTTCCCTGCCAGTATGTCCCAGTACATCCCAGTTCCCTCCCAGTACATACCAGTTCCCTCCCAGTACATCCCAGTTCCCTCCCAGTTCCCTCCCACTACATCCCAGTTCCCTCCCAGTACGTACCAGTTCCCTCCCAGTACATCCCAGTACATCCTGGTACATCCCAGTTCCCACCCAGTACATCCTACTACATACCAATTCCCTCCCAGTTCACTCCCAGTACATCCCAGTACTTCACAGTTCCATCCCAGTACATCCCAGTACGCACCAGTTCCCCTCAGTACATAACACTTCCCTCCCAGTACATAACAGTACATCCCAGTGTCCTCACAGTACGTCCCAGTTCCCTCACAGTACATCCCAGTTCCCTACCAGTACGTCCCAGTTCCCTCCCAGTTCACTCCCAGTACATAACAGTTACCTCCCAGTACATCCCAGTAGATCCTGGTACATCCCAAATCCCTGCTAGTTCCACCCGGTACAACCCAGTACAAGCCTGTACATCCTAGTTCCTCCACAGTACATCCCAGGGCATCCCCGCACATTGTAGTGCCTCCCAGTACATCCCAGTTCCCTCCCAGTACTGGGAGGGACCTGGGATGTACTGGGAGGGAACTGGGACGTACTGTGAGGACACTGGGATGTACTGGGATGTAATGGGACGGAACTGGGATGTATTGGGAGGCACTGGGAAAGAAGTGGTAGTGAACCGGGAGGGAATTGGGATGTACGGGGATGAACTGGTAGGAAACTGGGATGTACTGGCATGGAACGGGGATGTATTGGGATGGACAGGAACGGAACTGGAATGTACTGCGATGTACTGGGATGTACTGGGAGCGAACTGGGATTTACTGGGATGTACTGGGAGGAAACTGGGATATACTGGGAGGAAACTGGGATATACTGGGAGGCATTGGGAGGGAAGTGGGTGTCAACTGGGACATTCCAGTTTCCTCCCACTACATCCCAGTTCCCTACCAGTATGTCCCAGTACATCCCAGTTCCCTCCCAGTACATACCAGTTCCCTCCCAGTACATACCAGTTTCCTCCCAGTTCCCTCCCACTACATCCCAGTACATCCCAGTTCCCTCCCAGTACATCGCAGTTCCCTCCCAGTACATCCTAGTTCCCTCCCGGTACATCCCAGTTCCCACCCAGTACATCCTACTACATACCAGTTCCCTCCCAGTTCACTCCCAGTACATCCCAGTACTTCACAGTTCCCTCCCAGTACATCCCAGTACGTCCCAGTTCCCCTCAGTACATAACACTTCCCTCCCAGTACATAACAGTACATCCCAGTGTCCTCACAGTACGTCCCAGTTCCCTCACAGTACTGGGAGGGACCTGGGATGTACTGGGAGGGAACTGGGATGTACTGGGATGTAATGGGACGGAACTGGGATGTATTGGGAGGCACTGGGAAAGAAGTGGTAGTGAACCGGGAGGGAATCGGGATGTACGGGGATGAACTGGTAGGAAACTGGGATGTACTGGCATGGAACGGGGATGTATTGGGATGGACAGGAACGGAACTGGAATGTACGGCGATGTATTGGGATGTACTGGGAGCGAACTGGGATTTATTGGGATGTACTGGGAGGAAACTGGGATATACTGGGAGGAAACTGGGATATACTGGGAGGAAACTGGGAGGGAAGTGGGTGTCAACTGGGACATTCCAGTTTCCTCCCAGTACATCCCAGTTCCCTACCAGTGCAGCCCAGTACATCCCAGATCCCTCCCAGTCCCTCCCAGTACATCCCAGTACATACCAGTTCCCTCACAGTACATCCCAGTTCCCTCCCAGTTCACACACAGTTCACTCCCAGTTCCATTCCAGTATATCCCAGTACATGCCAGTTGCCTCCCAGTTTCCTCTAAGTACATCCCAGTACTTTAAAGTTCCCTCCCAGTACATCCCAGTTCCCTCACAGTACATCCCAGTACTTCACAGTTCACTCCCACTACATCCCAGTACGTCCCAGTTCCCCCTTGGTACATAACACTTCCCTCCCAATACATCCAAGTTCCCTCCCAGTACATCCCAATCCCCTCCCAGTACATCCCAGTTCCCTGCCAGTATGTCCCAGTACATACCAGTTACCTCCCAGTACATACCAGTTCCCTCCCAGTACATACCAGTTCCCTCCCAGTTCCCTCCCACTACATCCCAGTTCCCTCCCAGTACATACCAGTTCCCTCCCAGTACATCCCAGTACATCCTGGTACATCCCAGTTCCCACCCAGTACATCCTACTACATACCAGTTCCCTCCCAGTTCACTCCCAGTACATCCCAGTACTTCACAGTTCCATCCCAGTACATCCCAGTACGCACCAGTTCCCCTCAGTACATAACACTTCCCTCCCAGTACATAACAGTACATCCCAGTGTCCTCACAGTACGTCCCAGTTCCCTCACAGTACATCCCAGTTCCCTACCAGTACGTCCCAGTTCCCTCCCAGTTCACTCCCAGTACATAACAGTTACCTCCCAGTACATCCCAGTAGATCCTGGTACATCCCAAATCCCTGCTAGTTCCACCCGGTACAACCCAGTACAAGCCTGTACATCCTAGTTCCTCCACAGTACATCCCAGGGCATCCCCGCACATTGTAGTGCCTCCCAGTACATCCCAGTTCCCTCCCAGTACTGGGAGGGACCTGGGATGTACTGGGAGGGAACTGGGACGTACTGTGAGGACACTGGGATGTACTGGGATGTAATGGGACGGAACTGGGATGTATTGGGAGGCACTGGGAAAGAAGTGGTAGTGAACCGGGAGGGAATTGGGATGTACGGGGATGAACTGGTAGGAAACTGGGATGTACTGGCATGGAACGGGGATGTATTGGGATGGACAGGAACGGAACTGGAATGTACTGCGATGTACTGGGATGTACTGGGAGCGAACTGGGATTTACTGGGATGTACTGGGAGGAAACTGGGATATACTGGGAGGAAACTGGGATATACTGGGAGGCATTGGGAGGGAAGTGGGTGTCAACTGGGACATTCCAGTTTCCTCCCAGTACATCCCAGTTCCCTACCAGTGCAGCCCAGTACATCCCAGTTCCCTCCCAGTCCGTCCCAATCCCCTCCCAGTACATCCCAGTTCCCTGCCAGTATGTCCCAGTACATCCCAGTTCCCTCCCAGTACATACCAGTTCCCTCCCAGTACATCCCAGTACATCCTGGTACATCCCAGTTCCCACCCAGTACATCCTACTACATACCAGTTCCCTCCCAGTTCACTCCCAGTACATCCCAGTACTTCACAGTTCCCTCCCAGTACATCCCAGTACGTCCCAGTTCCCCTCAGTACATAACACTTCCCTCCCAGTACATACCAGTACATCCCAGTGTCCTCACGGTACGTCCCAGTTCCCTCCCAGTACATCCCAGTTCCCTACCAGTACGTCCCAGTTCCCTCCCTGTTCCTTCCCAGTACATAACAGTTACCTCCCAGTACATCCCAGTAGATCCTGGTACATCCCAAATCCCTGCCAGTTCCACCCGGTACAACCCAGTACAAGCCTGTACATCCTAGTTCCTCCACAGTACATCCCAGGGCATCCCCGCACATTGTAGTGCCTCCCAGAACATCCCAGTTCCCTCCCAGTACTGGGAGGGACCTGGGACGTACTGGAAGGGAACTGGGACGTACTGGGAGGGAACTGGGATGTACTGGGATGTAATGGGACGGAACTGGGATGTATTGGGAGGCACTGGGAAAGAAGTGGTAGTGAACCGGGAGGGAATTGGGATGTACGGGGATGAACTGGTAGGAAACTGGGATGTACTGGCATGGAACGGGGATGTATTGGGATGTACAGGAACGGAACTGGAATGTACGGCGATGTATTGGGATGTACTGGGAGCGAACTGGGATTTACTGGGATGTACTGGGAGGAAACTGGGATATACTAGGAGGAAACTGGGATATACTGGGAGGCATTGGGAGGGAAGTGGGTGTCAACTGAGACATTCCAGTGTCCTCCCAGTACATCCCAGTTCCCTACCAGTGCAGCCCAGTACATCCCAGTTCCCTCCCAGTCCGTCCCAATCCCCTCCCAGTACATCCCAGTTCCCTCCCAGTACATCCCAGTTCCCTCCCACTACATCCCAGTACATCCCAGTTCCCTCCCAGTACATACCAGTTCCCTCCCAGTACTTCCCAGTTCCCACCCAGTACATCCTACTACATACCAGTTCCCTCCTAGTTCACTCCCAGTACATCCCAGTACTTCACAGTTCCATCCCAGTACATCCCAGTACGTCCCAGTTCCCCTCAGTACATAACACTTCCCTCCCAGTACATACCAGTACATCCCAGTGTCCTCACGGTACGTCCCAGTTCCCTCCCAGTACATCCCAGTTCCCTCCCAGTACATCCCAGTTCCCTCCCTGTTCCTTCCCAGTACATAACAGTTACCTCCCAGTACATCCCAGTACATCCTGGTACATCCCAAATCCCTGCCAGTTCCACCCGGTACAACCCAGTACAAGCCTGTACATCCTAGTTCCTCCACAGTACATCCCAGGGCATCCCCGCACATTGTAGTGCCTCCCAGTACATCCCAGTTCCCTCCCAGTACTGGGAGGGAACTGGGATGTACTGGGAGGGACCTGGGATGTACTGGGAGGGAACTGGGATGTACTGGGATGTAATGGGACGGAACTGGGATGTATTGGGAGGCACTGGGAAAGAAGTGGTAGTGAACCGGGAGGGAATTGGGATGTACGGGGATGAACTGGTAGGGAACTGGGATGTACTGGCATGGAACGGGGATGTATTGGGATGTACAGGCACGGATCTGGAATGTACTGCGATGTACTGGGATGTACTGGGAGCAAACTGGGATTTACTGGGATGTACTGGGAGGAAACTGGGATATACTGGGAGGCACTGGGAGGGAAGTGGGTGTCAACTGGGACATTCCAGTTTCCTCCCAGTACATCCCAGTTCCCTACCAGTGCAGCCCAGTACATCCCAGATCCCTCCCAGTACATCCCAGATCCCTCCCAGTCTGTCCCAGTACATCCCAGTTCCCTCACAGTACATCCCAGTTCACACACAGTTCACACACAGTTCACTCCCAGTTCCATTCCAGTACAGCCCAGTACATGCCACTTTCCTCCAAGTAAATCCCAGTTCTCTCCCACTACATCCAAGTTCCCTCCCACTTCCCGATAAGTACATCCCAGTACTTCACAGTTCACTCCCAGTACATCCCAGTTCCCCCTCGGTACATAACAATTCCCTCCCAGTACACCCCGGTACATCCCAGTTCCCACCCAGTACATCCTACTACATCCCAGTTCCCTCCCAGTACCTCCCAGTTCCCTCTAAGTACATCCCAGTACATCCCAGTTCCCTCCCAGTACATCCCAGTTCCCTCTAAGTACATCCCAGTACTTCACAGTTCCCTCCCAGTTCACTCCCAGTTCCCTCCCAGTACATCCCAGTTCCCTCTAAGTACATCCCAATACTTCATAGTTCCCTCCCAGCACGTCCCAGTACGTCCCAGTTCCCCTCAGTACATAACACTTCCCTCCCAGTACATACCAGTACATCCCAGTGTCCTCACAGTACATCCCAGTTCCCTCCCAGTACATCCCAGTTCCCTCCCAGTTCACTCCCAGTACACAACAGTTCCCTCCCAGTACATCCCAGTACATCCTAGTAGATCCTAGGACATTTCAAATCCCTGCCAGTTCCACCCGGTACAACCCAGTACAAGCCTGTACATCCTAGTTCCTCCACGGTACATCCCAGGGCATCCCCGCACATTTTAGTGCCTCCCAGTACGTCCCAGTTCCCTCCCAGTCCGTCCCAATCCCCTCCCAGTACATCCCAGTTCCCTGCCAGTATGTCCCAGTACATCCCAGTTCCCTCCCAGTACATCCCAGTTCCATCCCACTACATACCAGTTCCCTCCCAGTTCCCTCCCAGTACATACCAGTTCCCTCCCAGTACATCCCAGTACATCCTGGTACATCCCAGTTCCCACCCAGTACATCCTACTACATACCAGTTCCCTCCCAGTTCACTCCCAGCACATCCCCGTACTTCACAGTTCCATCCCAGTACATCCCAGTACGCACCAGTTCCCCTCAGTACATAACACTTCCCTCCCAGTACATAACAGTACATCCCAGTGTCCTCACAGTACGTCCCAGTTCCCTCCCAGTTCCCTCCCACTACATCCCAGTACATCCCAGTTCCCTCCCAGTACATCCCAGTTCCCTCCCAGTACATCCCAGTTCCCTCCCACTACATCCCAGTACATGCCAGTTCCCTCCCAGTTCACTCCCAGTACATCCCAGTACTTCACAGTTCCCTCCCAGTACATCCCAGTACGTCCCAGTTCCCCTCAGTACATAACACTTCCCTACCAGTACATACCAGTACATCCCAGTGTCCTCACAGTACGTCCCAGTTCCCTCCCAGTACATCCCAGTTCCCTACCAGTACATCCCAGTTCCCTCCCTGTTCCTTCCCAGTACATAACAGTTACCTCCCAGTACATCCCAGTAGATCCTGGTACATCCCAAATCCCTGCCAGTTCCACCCGGTACAACCCAGTACAAGCCTGTACATCCTAGTTCCTCCACAGTACATCCCAGGGCATCCCCGCACATTGTAGTGCCTCCCAGTACATCCCAGGTCCCTCCCAGTACTGGGAGGGAACTGGGATGTACTGGGAGGGTCCTGGGATGTACTGGGAGGGAACTGGGATGTACTGGGATGTAATGGGACGGAACTGGGATGTATTGGGAGGCACTGGGAAAGAAGTGGTAGTGAACCGGGAGGGAATTGGGATGTACGGGGATGAACTGGTAGGGAACTGGGATGTACTGGCATGGAACGGGGATGTATTGGGATGTACAGGCACGGAACTGGAATGTACTGCGATGTACTGGGATGTACTGGGAGCAAACTGGGATTTACTGGGATGTACTGGGAGGAAACTGGGATATACTGGGAGGCACTGGGAGGGAAGTGGGTGTCAACTGGGACATTCCAGTTTCCTCCCAGTACATCCCAGTTCCCTACCAGTGCAGCCCAGTACATCCCAGATCCCTCCCAGTACATCCCAGATCCCTCCCAGTCTGTCCCAGTACATCCCAGTTCCCTCACAGTACATCCCAGTTCACACACAGTTCACACACAGTTCACTCCCAGTTCCATTCCAGTACAGCCCAGTACATGCCACTTTCCTCCAAGTAAATCCCAGTTCTCTCCCACTACATCCAAGTTCCCTCCCACTTCCCGATAAGTACATCCCAGTACTTCACAGTTCACTCCCAGTAGATCCCAGTTCCCCCTCGGTACATAACAGTTCCCTCCCAGTACACCCCAGTACATCCCAGTTCCCTCCCAGTATGTCCCACTACATCCCAGTTCCCTCCCAGTACCTCCCAGTTCCCTCTAAGTACATCCCAGTACATCCCAGTTCCCTCCCAGTACATCCCAGTTCCCTCTAAGTACATCCCAGTACTTCACAGTTCCCTCCCAGTTCACTCCCAGTTCCCTCCCAGTACATCCCAGTTCCCTCTAAGTACATCCCAATACTTCATAGTTCCCTCCCAGCACGTCCCAGTACGTCCCAGTTCCCCTCAGTACATATACTTCCCTCCCAGTACATACCAGTACATCCCAGTGTCCTCACGGTACGTCCCAGTTCCCTCCCAGTACATCCCAGTTCCCTCCCAGTTCCCTCCCAGTACATAACAGTTACCTCCCAGTACATCCTAGTAGATCCTAGGACATTTCAAATCCCTGCCAGTTCCACCCGGTACAACCCAGTACAAGCCTGTACATCCTAGTTCCTCCACGGTACATCCCAGGGCATCCCCGCACATTGTAGTGCCTCCCAGTACGTCCCAGGTCCCTCCCAGTACTGGGAGGGACCTGGGATGTACTGGGAGGGACCTGGGACGTACTGGGAGGGAACTGGGATGTACTGGGATGTAATGGGACGGAACTGGGATGTATTGGGAGGCACTGGGAAAGAAGTGGTAGTGAACCGGGAGGGAATTGGGATGTACGGGGATGAACTGGTAGGAAACTGGGATGTACTGGCATGGAACGGGGATGTATTGGGATGGCCAGGAACGGAACTGGAATGTACAGCAATGTATTGGCATGTACTGGCAGCGAGCTGGGATTTACTGGGATGTACTGGGAGGAAACTGGGATATACTGGGAGGAAACTGGGATATACTGGGAGGCATTGGGAGGGAAGTGGGTGTCAACTGGGACATTCCAGTTTCCTCCCAGTACATCCCAGTTCCCTACCAGTGCAGCCCAGTACATCCCAGTTCCCTCCCAGTCCGTCCCAATCCCCTCCCAGTACATACCAGTTCCCTCCCAGTACATACCAGTTTCCTCCCAGTTCCCTCCCACTACATCCCAGTACATCCCAGTTCCCTCCCAGTACATACCAGTTCCCTCCCAGTACATCCCAGTTCCCTCCCGGTACATCCCAGTTCCCACCCAGTACATCCTACTACATACCAGTTCCCTCCCAGTTCACTCCCAGTACATCCCAGTACTTCACAGTTCCCTCCCAGTACATCCCAGTACGTCCCAGTTCCCCTCAGTACATAACACTTCCCTCCCAGTACATAACAGTACATCCGAGTTCCCTCCCAGTACATCCCAGTTCCCTCCCAGTACTGTGAGGGAACTGGGACGTACTGTGAGGACACTGGGATGTACTGGGATGTAATGGGACGGAACTGGGATGTATTGGGAGGCACTGGGAAAGAAGTGGTAGTGAACCGGGAGGGAATCGGGATGTACGGGGATGAACTGGTAGGAAACTGGGATGTACTGGCATGGAACGGGGATGTATTGGGATGGACAGGAACGGAACTGGAATGTACGGCGATGTATTGGGATGTACTGGGAGCGAACTGGGATTTATTGGGATGTACTGGGAGGAAACTGGGATATACTGGGAGGAAACTGGGATATACTGGGAGGCATTGGGAGGGAAGTGGGTGTCAACTGGGACATTCCAGTTTCCTCCCAGTACATCCCAGTTCCCTACCAGTGCAGCCCAGTACATCCCAGTTCCCTCCAGTCCGTCCCAATCCCCTCCCAGTACATCCCAGTTCCCTGCCAGTATGTCCCAGTACATCCCAGTTCCCTCCCAGTACATACCAGTTCCCTCCCACTACATCCCAGTACATCCTGGTACATCCCAGTTCCCACCCAGTACATCCTACTACATACCAGTTCCCTCCCAGTTCACTCCCAGTACATCCCAGTACTTCACAGTTCCCTCCCAGTACATCCCAGTACGTCCCAGTTCCCCTCAGTACATAACACTTCCCTCCCAGTACATACCAGTACATCCCAGTGTCCTCACGGTACGTCCCAGTTCCCTCCCAGTACATCCCAGTTCCCTCCCAGTACATCCCAGTTACCTCCCTGTTCCTTCCCAGTACATAACAGTTACCTCCCAGTACATCCCAGTAGATCCTGGTACATCCCAAATCCCTGCCAGTTCCACCCGGTACAACCCAGTACAAGCCTGTACATCCTAGTTCCTCCACAGTACATCCCAGGGCATCCCCGCACATTGTAGTGCCTCCCAGAACATCCCAGTTCCCTCCCAGTACTGGGAGGGACCTGGGACGTACTGGAAGGGAACTGGGACGTACTGGGAGGGAACTGGGATGTACTGGGATGTAATGGGACGGAACTGGGATGTATTGGGAGGCACTGGGAAAGAAGTGGTAGTGAACCGGGAGGGAATTGGGATGTACGGGGATGAACTGGTAGGAAACTGGGATGTACTGGCATGGAACGGGGATGTATTGGGATGTACAGGAACGGAACTGGAATGTACGGCGATGTATTGGGATGTACTGGGAGCGAACTGGGATTTACTGGGATGTACTGGGAGGAAACTGGGATATACTAGGAGGAAACTGGGATATACTGGGAGGCATTGGGAGGGAAGTGGGTGTCAACTGAGACATTCCAGTGTCCTCCCAGTACATCCCAGTTCCCTACCAGTGCAGCCCAGTACATCCCAGTTCCCTCCCAGTCCGTCCCAATCCCCTCCCAGTACATCCCAGTTCCCTCCCAGTACATCCCAGTTCCCTCCCACTACATCCCAGTACATCCCAGTTCCCTCCCAGTACATACCAGTTCCCTCCCAGTACTTCCCAGTTCCCACCCAGTACATCCTACTACATACCAGTTCCCTCCTAGTTCACTCCCAGTACATCCCAGTACTTCACAGTTCCATCCCAGTACATCCCAGTACGTCCCAGTTCCCCTCAGTACATAACACTTCCCTCCCAGTACATACCAGTACATCCCAGTGTCCTCACGGTACGTCCCAGTTCCCTCCCAGTACATCCCAGTTCCCTCCCAGTACATCCCAGTTCCCTCCCTGTTCCTTCCCAGTACATAACAGTTACCTCCCAGTACATCCCAGTACATCCTGGTACATCCCAAATCCCTGCCAGTTCCACCCGGTACAACCCAGTACAAGCCTGTACATCCTAGTTCCTCCACAGTACATCCCAGGGCATCCCCGCACATTGTAGTGCCTCCCAGTACATCCCAGTTCCCTCCCAGTACTGGGAGGGAACTGGGATGTACTGGGAGGGACCTGGGATGTACTGGGAGGGAACTGGGATGTACTGGGATGTAATGGGACGGAACTGGGATGTATTGGGAGGCACTGGGAAAGAAGTGGTAGTGAACCGGGAGGGAATTGGGATGTACGGGGATGAACTGGTAGGGAACTGGGATGTACTGGCATGGAACGGGGATGTATTGGGATGTACAGGCACGGATCTGGAATGTACTGCGATGTACTGGGATGTACTGGGAGCAAACTGGGATTTACTGGGATGTACTGGGAGGAAACTGGGATATACTGGGAGGCACTGGGAGGGAAGTGGGTGTCAACTGGGACATTCCAGTTTCCTCCCAGTACATCCCAGTTCCCTACCAGTGCAGCCCAGTACATCCCAGATCCCTCCCAGTACATCCCAGATCCCTCCCAGTCTGTCCCAGTACATCCCAGTTCCCTCACAGTACATCCCAGTTCACACACAGTTCACACACAGTTCACTCCCAGTTCCATTCCAGTACAGCCCAGTACATGCCACTTTCCTCCAAGTAAATCCCAGTTCTCTCCCACTACATCCAAGTTCCCTCCCACTTCCCGATAAGTACATCCCAGTACTTCACAGTTCACTCCCAGTACATCCCAGTTCCCCCTCGGTACATAACAATTCCCTCCCAGTACACCCCGGTACATCCCAGTTCCCACCCAGTACATCCTACTACATCCCAGTTCCCTCCCAGTACCTCCCAGTTCCCTCTAAGTACATCCCAGTACATCCCAGTTCCCTCCCAGTACATCCCAGTTCCCTCTAAGTACATCCCAGTACTTCACAGTTCCCTCCCAGTTCACTCCCAGTTCCCTCCCAGTACATCCCAGTTCCCTCTAAGTACATCCCAATACTTCATAGTTCCCTCCCAGCACGTCCCAGTACGTCCCAGTTCCCCTCAGTACATAACACTTCCCTCCCAGTACATACCAGTACATCCCAGTGTCCTCACAGTACATCCCAGTTCCCTCCCAGTACATCCCAGTTCCCTCCCAGTTCACTCCCAGTACACAACAGTTCCCTCCCAGTACATCCCAGTACATCCTAGTAGATCCTAGGACATTTCAAATCCCTGCCAGTTCCACCCGGTACAACCCAGTACAAGCCTGTACATCCTAGTTCCTCCACGGTACATCCCAGGGCATCCCCGCACATTTTAGTGCCTCCCAGTACGTCCCAGTTCCCTCCCAGTCCGTCCCAATCCCCTCCCAGTACATCCCAGTTCCCTGCCAGTATGTCCCAGTACATCCCAGTTCCCTCCCAGTACATCCCAGTTCCATCCCACTACATACCAGTTCCCTCCCAGTTCCCTCCCAGTACATACCAGTTCCCTCCCAGTACATCCCAGTACATCCTGGTACATCCCAGTTCCCACCCAGTACATCCTACTACATACCAGTTCCCTCCCAGTTCACTCCCAGCACATCCCCGTACTTCACAGTTCCATCCCAGTACATCCCAGTACGCACCAGTTCCCCTCAGTACATAACACTTCCCTCCCAGTACATAACAGTACATCCCAGTGTCCTCACAGTACGTCCCAGTTCCCTCCCAGTTCCCTCCCACTACATCCCAGTACATCCCAGTTCCCTCCCAGTACATCCCAGTTCCCTCCCAGTACATCCCAGTTCCCTCCCACTACATCCCAGTACATGCCAGTTCCCTCCCAGTTCACTCCCAGTACATCCCAGTACTTCACAGTTCCCTCCCAGTACATCCCAGTACGTCCCAGTTCCCCTCAGTACATAACACTTCCCTACCAGTACATACCAGTACATCCCAGTGTCCTCACAGTACGTCCCAGTTCCCTCCCAGTACATCCCAGTTCCCTACCAGTACATCCCAGTTCCCTCCCTGTTCCTTCCCAGTACATAACAGTTACCTCCCAGTACATCCCAGTAGATCCTGGTACATCCCAAATCCCTGCCAGTTCCACCCGGTACAACCCAGTACAAGCCTGTACATCCTAGTTCCTCCACAGTACATCCCAGGGCATCCCCGCACATTGTAGTGCCTCCCAGTACATCCCAGGTCCCTCCCAGTACTGGGAGGGAACTGGGATGTACTGGGAGGGTCCTGGGATGTACTGGGAGGGAACTGGGATGTACTGGGATGTAATGGGACGGAACTGGGATGTATTGGGAGGCACTGGGAAAGAAGTGGTAGTGAACCGGGAGGGAATTGGGATGTACGGGGATGAACTGGTAGGGAACTGGGATGTACTGGCATGGAACGGGGATGTATTGGGATGTACAGGCACGGAACTGGAATGTACTGCGATGTACTGGGATGTACTGGGAGCAAACTGGGATTTACTGGGATGTACTGGGAGGAAACTGGGATATACTGGGAGGCACTGGGAGGGAAGTGGGTGTCAACTGGGACATTCCAGTTTCCTCCCAGTACATCCCAGTTCCCTACCAGTGCAGCCCAGTACATCCCAGATCCCTCCCAGTACATCCCAGATCCCTCCCAGTCTGTCCCAGTACATCCCAGTTCCCTCACAGTACATCCCAGTTCACACACAGTTCACACACAGTTCACTCCCAGTTCCATTCCAGTACAGCCCAGTACATGCCACTTTCCTCCAAGTAAATCCCAGTTCTCTCCCACTACATCCAAGTTCCCTCCCACTTCCCGATAAGTACATCCCAGTACTTCACAGTTCACTCCCAGTAGATCCCAGTTCCCCCTCGGTACATAACAGTTCCCTCCCAGTACACCCCAGTACATCCCAGTTCCCTCCCAGTATGTCCCACTACATCCCAGTTCCCTCCCAGTACCTCCCAGTTCCCTCTAAGTACATCCCAGTACATCCCAGTTCCCTCCCAGTACATCCCAGTTCCCTCTAAGTACATCCCAGTACTTCACAGTTCCCTCCCAGTTCACTCCCAGTTCCCTCCCAGTACATCCCAGTTCCCTCTAAGTACATCCCAATACTTCATAGTTCCCTCCCAGCACGTCCCAGTACGTCCCAGTTCCCCTCAGTACATATACTTCCCTCCCAGTACATACCAGTACATCCCAGTGTCCTCACGGTACGTCCCAGTTCCCTCCCAGTACATCCCAGTTCCCTCCCAGTTCCCTCCCAGTACATAACAGTTACCTCCCAGTACATCCTAGTAGATCCTAGGACATTTCAAATCCCTGCCAGTTCCACCCGGTACAACCCAGTACAAGCCTGTACATCCTAGTTCCTCCACGGTACATCCCAGGGCATCCCCGCACATTGTAGTGCCTCCCAGTACGTCCCAGGTCCCTCCCAGTACTGGGAGGGACCTGGGATGTACTGGGAGGGACGCGGGACGTACTGGGAGGGAACTGGGATGTACTGGGATGTAATGGGACGGAACTGGGATGTATTGGGAGGCACTGGGAAAGAAGTGGTAGTGAACCGGGAGGGAATTGGGATGTACGGGGATGAACTGGTAGGAAACTGGGATGTACTGGCATGGAACGGGGATGTATTGGGATGGACAGGAACAGAACTGGAATGTACAGCAATGTATTGGCATGTACTGGCAGCGAGCTGGGATTTACTGGGATGTACTGGGAGGAAACTGGGATATACTGGGAGGAAACTGGGATATACTGGGAGGCATTGGGAGGGAAGTGGGTGTCAACTGGGACATTCCAGTTTCCTCCCAGTACATCCCAGTTCCCTACCAGTGCAGCCCAGTACATCCCAGTTCCCTCCCAGTCCGTCCCAATCCCCTCCCAGTACATACCAGTTCCCTCCCAGTACATACCAGTTTCCTCCCAGTTCCCTCCCACTACATCCCAGTACATCCCAGTTCCCTCCCAGTACATACCAGTTCCCTCCCAGTACATCCCAGTTCCCTCCCGGTACATCCCAGTTCCCACCCAGTACATCCTACTACATACCAGTTCCCTCCCAGTTCACTCCCAGTACATCCCAGTACTTCACAGTTCCCTCCCAGTACATCCCAGTACGTCCCAGTTCCCCTCAGTACATAACACTTCCCTCCCAGTACATAACAGTACATCCGAGTTCCCTCCCAGTACATCCCAGTTCCCTCCCAGTACTGTGAGGGAACTGGGACGTACTGTGAGGACACTGGGATGTACTGGGATGTAATGGGACGGAACTGGGATGTATTGGGAGGCACTGGGAAAGAAGTGGTAGTGAACCGGGAGGGAATCGGGATGTACGGGGATGAACTGGTAGGAAACTGGGATGTACTGGCATGGAACGGGGATGTATTGGGATGGACAGGAACGGAACTGGAATGTACGGCGATGTATTGGGATGTACTGGGAGCGAACTGGGATTTATTGGGATGTACTGGGAGGAAACTGGGATATACTGGGAGGAAACTGGGATATACTGGGAGGCATTGGGAGGGAAGTGGGTGTCAACTGGGACATTCCAGTTTCCTCCCAGTACATCCCAGTTCCCTACCAGTGCAGCCCAGTACATCCCAGTTCCCTCCAGTCCGTCCCAATCCCCTCCCAGTACATCCCAGTTCCCTGCCAGTATGTCCCAGTACATCCCAGTTCCCTCCCAGTACATACCAGTTCCCTCCCACTACATCCCAGTACATCCTGGTACATCCCAGTTCCCACCCAGTACATCCTACTACATACCAGTTCCCTCCCAGTTCACTCCCAGTACATCCCAGTACTTCACAGTTCCCTCCCAGTACATCCCAGTACGTCCCAGTTCCCCTCAGTACATAACACTTCCCTCCCAGTACATACCAGTACATCCCAGTGTCCTCACGGTACGTCCCAGTTCCCTCCCAGTACATCCCAGTTCCCTCCCAGTACATCCCAGTTACCTCCCTGTTCCTTCCCAGTACATAACAGTTACCTCCCAGTACATCCCAGTAGATCCTGGTACATCCCAAATCCCTGCCAGTTCCACCCGGTACAACCCAGTACAAGCCTGTACATCCTAGTTCCTCCACAGTACATCCCAGGGCATCCCCGCACATTGTAGTGCCTCCCAGTACATCCCAGTTCCCTCCCAGTATGTCCCAGTACATCCCAGTTCCCTCCCACTAAATCCCAATTCCCAACACTTTCCACCCAGTACATCCCAGTTCCCTCCCAGTACATCCCAGTTCCCTCTAAGTACATCCCAGTACTTCACAGTTCCCTCCCAGTTCACTCCCAGTTCCCTCCCAGTACATCCCAGTTCCCTCTAAGTACATCCCAATACTTCATAGTTCCCTCCCAGCACGTCCCAGTACGTCCCAGTTCCCCTCAGTACATAACACTTCCCTCCCAGTACATACCAGTACATCCCAGTGTCCTCACAGTACATCCCAGTTCCCTACCAGTACATCCCAGTTCCCTCCCAGTTCACTCCCAGTACACAACAGTTACCTCCCAGTACATCCCAGTACATCCTAGTAGATCCTAGGACATTTCAAATCCCTGCCAGTTCCACCCGGTACAACCCAGTACAAGCCTGTACATCCTAGTTCCTCCACAGTACATCCCAGGGCATCCCCGCACATTTTAGTGCCTCCCAGAACATCCCAGTTCCCTCCCAGTACTGGTAGGGACCTGGGACGTACTGGGAGGGAACTGGGACGTACTGGGAGGGACCTGGGATGTACTGGGATGTAATGGGACGGAACTGGGATGTATTGGGAGGCACTGGGAAAGAAGTGGTAGTGAACCGGGAGGGAATTGGGATGTACGGGGATGAACTGGTAGGAAACTGGGATGTACTGGCATGGAACGGGGATGTATTGGGATGTACAGGAACGGAACTGGAATGTACGGCGATGTATTGGCATGTACTGGGAGCGAACTGGGATTTACTGGGATGTACTGGGAGGAAACTGGGATATACTGGGAGGAAACTGGGATATACTGGGAGGCATTGGGAGGGAAGTGGGTGTCAACTGGGACATTCCAGTGTCCTCCCAGTACATCCCAGTTCCCTACCAGTGCAGCCCAGTACATCCCAGTTCCCTCCCAGTCCGTCCCAATCCCCTCCCAGTACATCCCAGATCCCTCCCACTACATCCCAGTACATCCCAGTTCCCTCCCAGTACATACCAGTTCCCTCCCAGTACATCCCAGTTCCCACCCAGTACATCCTACTACATACCAGTTCCCTCCTAGTTCACTCCCAGTACATCCCAGTACTTCACAGTTCCATCCCAGTACATCCCAGTACGTCCCAGTTCCCCTCAGTACATAACACTTCCCTCCCAGTACATACCAGTACATCCCAGTGTCCTCACGGTACGTCCCAGTTCCCTCCCAGTACATCCCAGTTCCCTCCCAGTACATCCCAGTTCCCTCCCTGTTCCTTCCCAGTACATAACAGTTACCTCCCAGTACATCCCAGTAGATCCTGGTACATCCCAAATCCCTGCTAGTTCCACCCGGTACAACCGAGTACAAGCCTGTACATCCTAGTTCCTCCACAGTACATCCCAGGGCATCCCCGCACATTGTAGTGCCTCCCAGTACATCCCAGTTCCCTCCCAGTACTGGGAGGGACCTGGGATGTACTGGGAGGGAACTGGGATGTACTGGGATGTAATGGGACGGAACTGGGATGTATTGGGAGGCACTGGGAAAGAAGTGGTAGTGAACCGGGAGGGAATTGGGATGTACGGGGATGAACTGGTAGGGAACTGGGATGTACTGGCATGGAACGGGGATGTATTGGGATGTACAGGCACGGAACTGGAATGTACTGCGATGTACTGGGATGTACTGGGAGCAAACTGGGATTTACTGGGATGTACTGGGAGGAAACTGGGATATACTGGGAGGCACTGGGAGGGAAGTGGGTGTCAACTGGGACATTCCAGTTTCCTCCCAGTACATCCCAGTTCCCTACCAGTGCAGCCCAGTACATCCCAGATCCCTCCCAGTACATCCCAGATCCCTCCCAGTCTGTCCCAGTACATCCCAGTTCCCTCACAGTACATCCCAGTTCACACACAGTTCACACACAGTTCACTCCCAGTTCCATTCCAGTACAGCCCAGTACATGCCACTTTCCTCCAAGTAAATCCCAGTTCTCTCCCACTACATCCAAGTTCCCTCCCACTTCCCGATAAGTACATCCCAGTACTTCACAGTTCACTCCCAGTACATCCCAGTTCCCCCTCGGTACATAACAATTCCCTCCCAGTACACCCCGGTACATCCCAGTTCCCACCCAGTACATCCTACTACATCCCAGTTCCCTCCCAGTACATACCAGTTCCCTCCCAGTACATCCCAGTACATCCCAGTTCCCTCCCAGTACATCCCAGTTCCCTCTAAGTACATCCCAGTACTTCACAGTTCCCTCCCAGTTCACTCCCAGTTCCCTCCCAGTACATCCCAGTTCCCTCTAAGTACATCCCAATACTTCATAGTTCCCTCCCAGCACGTCCCAGTACGTCCCAGTTCCCCTCAGTACATAACACTTCCCTCCCAGTACATACCAGTACATCCCAGTGTCCTCACAGTACATCCCAGTTCCCTCCCAGTACATCCCAGTTCCCTCCCAGTTCACTCCCAGTACACAACAGTTACCTCCCAGTACATCCCAGTACATCCCAGTAGATCCTGGTACATCCCAAATCCCTGCCAGTTCCACCCGGTACAACCCAGTACAAGCCTGTACATCCTAGTTCCTCCACAGTACATCCCAGGGCATCCCCGCACATTTTAGTGCCTCCCAGTACGTCCCAGGTCCCTCCCAGTACTGGGAGGGAACTGGGACGTACTGGGAGGGAACTGGGACGTACTGGGAGGGAACTGGGACGTACTGGGAGGGAACTGGGACGTACTGGGAGGGAACTGGGATGTACTGGGATGTAATGGGACGGAACTGGGATGTATTGGGAGGCACTGGGAAAGAAGTGGTAGTGAACCGGGAGGGAATTGGGATGTACGGGGATGAACTGGTAGGAAACTGGGATGTACTGGCATGGAACGGGGATGTATTGGGATGTACAGGAACGGAACTGGAATGTACAGCGATGTATTGGCATGTACTGGCAGCGAGCTGGGATTTACTGGGATGTACTGGGAGGAAACTGGGATATACTGGGAGGCACTGGGAGGGAAGTGGGTGTCAACTGGGACATTCCAGTTTCCTCCCAGTACATCCCAGTTCCCTACCAGTGCAGCCCAGTACATCCCAGATCCCTCCCAGTACATCCCAGATCCCTCCCAGTACATCCCAGATCCCTCCCAGTCTGTCCCAGTACATCCCAGTTCCCTCACAGTACATCCCAGTTCACACACAGTTCACACACAGTTCACTCCCAGTTCCATTCCAGTACAGCCCAGTACATGCCACTTTCCTCCAAGTAAATCCCAGTTCTCTCCCACTACATCCAAGTTCCCTCCCACTTCCCGATAAGTACATCCCAGTACTTCACAGTTCACTCCCAGTACATCCCAGTTCCCCCTCGGTACATAACAATTCCCTCCCAGTACACCCCGGTACATCCCAGTTCCCACCCAGTACATCCTACTACATCCCAGTTCCCTCCCAGTACCTCCCAGTTCCCTCTAAGTACATCCCAGTACATCCCAGTTCCCTCCCAGTACATCCCAGTTCCCTTTAAGTACATCCCAGTACTTCACAGTTCCCTCCCAGTTCACTCCCAGTTCCCTCCCAGTACATCCCAGTTCCCTCTAAGTACATCCCAATACTTCATAGTTACCTCCCAGCACGTCCCAGTACGTCCCAGTTCCCCTCAGTACATAACACTTCCCTCCCAGTACATACCAGTACATCCCAGTGTCCTCACAGTACATCCCAGTTCCCTCCCAGTACATCCCAGTTCCCTCCCAGTTCACTCCCAGTACACAACAGTTCCCTCCCAGTACATCCCAGTACATCCTAGTAGATCCTAGGACATTTCAAATCCCTGCCAGTTCCACCCGGTACAACCCAGTACAAGCCTGTACTTCCTAGTTCCTCCACGGTACATCCCAGGGCATCCCCGCACATTTTAGTGCCTCCCAGTACGTCCCAGGTCCCTCCCAGTACTGGGAGGGAACTGGGACGTACTGGGAGGGAACTGGGACGTACTGGGAGGGAACTGGGATGTACTGGGATGTAATGGGACGGAACTGGGATGTATTGGGAGGCACTGGGAAAGAAGTGGTAGTGAACCGGGAGGGAATTGGGATGTACGGGGATGAACTGGTAGGGAACTGGGATGTACTGGCATGGAACGGGGATGTATTGGGATGTACAGGAACGGAACTGGAATGTACTGCGATGTATTGGCATGTACTGGCAGCGAGCTGGGATTTACTGGGATGTACTGGGAGGAAACTGGGATATACTGGGAGGCACTGGGAGGGAAGTGGGTGTCAACTGGGACATTCCAGTTTCCTCCCAGTACATCCCAGTTCCCTACCAGTGCAGCCCAGTACATCCCAGTTCCCTCCCAGTCCGTCCCAATCCCCTCCCAGTACATCCCAGTTCCCTGCCAGTATGTCCCAGTACATCCCAGTTCCCTCCCAGTACATCCCAGTTCCATCCCACTACATCCCAGTTCCCTCCCAGTTCCCTCCCACTACATACCAGTTCCCTCCCAGTACATCCCAGTACATCCTGGTACATCCCAGTTCCCACCCAGTACATCCTACTACATACCAGTTCCCTCCCAGTTCACTCCCAGCACATCCCCGTACTTCACAGTTCCATCCCAGTACATCCCAGTACGCACCAGTTCCCCTCAGTACATAACACTTCCCTCCCAGTACATAACAGTACATCCCAGTGTCCTCACAGTACGTCCCAGTTCCCTCACAGTACTGGGAGGGAACTGGGATGTACTGGGAGGGAACTGGGATGTACTGGGATGTAATGGGACGGAACTGGGATGTATTGGGAGGCACTGGGAAAGAAGTGGTAGTGAACCGGGAGGGAATCGGGATGTACGGGGATGAACTGGTAGGAAACTGGGATGTACTGGCATGGAACGGGGATGTATTGGGATGGACAGGAACGGAACTGGAATGTACGGCGATGTATTGGGATGTACTGGGAGCGAACTGGGATTTATTGGGATGTACTGGGAGGAAACTGGGATATACTGGGAGGAAACTGGGATATACTGGGAGGAAACTGGGAGGGAAGTGGGTGTCAACTGGGACATTCCAGTTTCCTCCCAGTACATCCCAGTTCCCTACCAGTGCAGCCCAGTACATCCCAGATCCCTCCCAGTCCCTCCCAGTACATCCCAGTACATACCAGTTCCCTCACAGTACATCCCAGTTCCCTCCCAGTTCACACACAGTTCACTCCCAGTTCCATTCCAGTACATCCCAGTACATGCCAGTTGCCTCCCAGTTTCCTCTAAGTACATCCCAGTACTTTAAAGTTCCCTCCCAGTACATCCCAGTTCCCTCACAGTACATCCCAGTACTTCACAGTTCACTCCCACTACATCCCAGTACGTCCCAGTTCCCCCTTGGTACATAACACTTCCCTCCCAATACATCCAAGTTCCCTCCCAGTACATCCCAATCCCCTCCCAGTACATCCCAGTTCCCTGCCAGTATGTCCCAGTACATCCCAGTTCCCTCCCAGTACATACCAGTTCCCTCCCAGTACATCCCAGTTCCCTCCCAGTTCCCTCCCACTACATCCCAGTTCCCTCCCAGTACGTACCAGTTCCCTCCCAGTACATCCCAGTACATCCTGGTACATCCCAGTTCCCACCCAGTACATCCTACTACATACCAGTTCCCTCCCAGTTCACTCCCAGTACATCCCAGTACTTCACAGTTCCATCCCAGTACATCCCAGTACGCACCAGTTCCCCTCAGTACATAACACTTCCCTCCCAGTACATAACAGTACATCCCAGTGTCCTCACGGTACGTCCCAGTTCCCTCACAGTACATCCCAGTTCCCTACCAGTACGTCCCAGTTCCCTCCCAGTTCACTCCCAGTACATAACAGTTACCTCCCAGTACATCCCAGTAGATCCTGGTACATCCCAAATCCCTGCTAGTTCCACCCGGTACAACCCAGTACAAGCCTGTACATCCTAGTTCCTCCACAGTACATCCCAGGGCATCCCCGCACATTGTAGTGCCTCCCAGTACATCCCAGTTCCCTCCCAGTACTGGGAGGGACCTGGGATGTACTGGGAGGGAACTGGGACGTACTGGGAGGGAACTGGGATGTACTGGGATGTAATGGGACGGAACTGGGATGTATTGGGAGGCACTGGGAAAGAAGTGGTAGTGAACCGGGAGGGAATTGGGATGTACGGGGATGAACTGGTAGGAAACTGGGATGTACTGGCATGGAACGGGGATGTATTGGGATGGACAGGAACGGAACTGGAATGTACTGCGATGTACTGGGATGTACTGGGAGCGAACTGGGATTTACTGGGATGTACTGGGAGGAAACTGGGATATACTGGGAGGAAACTGGGATATACTGGGAGGCATTGGGAGGGAAGTGGGTGTCAACTGGGACATTCCAGTTCCCTCCCAGTCCGTCCCAATCCCCTCCCAGTACATCCCAGTTCCCTGCCAGTATGTCCCAGTACATCCCAGTTCCCTCCCAGTACATACCAGTTCCCTCCCAGTACATCCCAGTACATCCTGGTACATCCCAGTTCCCACCCAGTACATCCTACTACATACCAGTTCCCTCCCAGTTCACTCCCAGTACATCCCAGTACTTCACAGTTCCCTCCCAGTACATCCCAGTACGTCCCAGTTCCCCTCAGTACATAACACTTCCCTCCCAGTACATACCAGTACATCCCAGTGTCCTCACGGTACGTCCCAGTTCCCTCCCAGTACATCCCAGTTCCCTACCAGTACATCCCAGTTACCTCCCTGTTCCTTCCCAGTACATAACAGTTACCTCCCAGTACATCCCAGTAGATCCTGGTACATCCCAAATCCCTGCCAGTTCCACCCGGTACAACCCAGTACAAGCCTGTACATCCTAGTTCCTCCACAGTACATCCCAGGGCATCCCCGCACATTGTAGTGCCTCCCAGTACATCCCAGTTCCCTCCCAGTATGTCCCACTACATCCCAGTTCCCTCCCAGTCCATCCCAGTTCCCTCCCACTAAATCCCAATTCCCAACACTTTCCACCCAGTACATCCCAGTTCCCTCCCAGTACATCCCAGTTCCCTCTAAGTACATCCCAGTACTTCACAGTTCCCTCCCAGTTCACTCCCAGTTCCCTCCCAGTACATCCCAGTTCCCTCTAAGTACATCCCAATACTTCATAGTTCCCTCCCAGCACGTCCCAGTACGTCCCAGTTCCCCTCAGTACATAACACTTCCCTCCCAGTACATACCAGTACATCCCAGTGTCCTCACAGTACATCCCAGTTCCCTCCCAGTACATCCCAGTTCCCTCCCAGTTCACTCCCAGTACACAACAGTTACCTCCCAGTACATCCCAGTACATCCTAGTAGATCCTAGGACATTTCAAATCCCTGCCAGTTCCACCCGGTACAACCCAGTACAAGCCTGTACATCCTAGTTCCTCCACAGTACATCCCAGGGCATCCCCGCACATTGTAGTGCCTCCCAGAACATCCCAGTTCCCTCCCAGTACTGGGAGGGACCTGGGACGTACTGGGAGGGAACTGGGATGTACTGGGATGTAATGGGACGGAACTGGGATGTATTGGGAGGCACTGGGAAAGAAGTGGTAGTGAACCGGGAGGGAATTGGGATGTACGGGGATGAACTGGTAGGAAACTGGGATGTACTGGCATGGAACGGGGATGTATTGGGATGTACAGGAACGGAACTGGAATGTACGGCGATGTATTGGGATGTACTGGGAGCGAACTGGGATTTACTGGGATGTACTGGGAGGAAACTGGGATATACTAGGAGGAAACTGGGATATACTGGGAGGCATTGGGAGGGAAGTGGGTGTCAACTGGGACATTCCAGTGTCCTCCCAGTACATCCCAGTTCCCTACCAGTGCAGCCCAGTACATCCCAGTTCCCTCCCAGTCCGTCCCAATCCCCTCCCAGTACATCCCAGTTCCCTCCCAGTACATCCCAGTTCCCTCCCACTACATCCCAGTACATCCCAGTTCCCTCCCAGTACATACCAGTTCCCTCCCAGTACTTCCCAGTTCCCACCCAGTACATCCTACTACATACCAGTTCCCTCCTAGTTCACTCCCAGTACATCCCAGTACGTCCCAGTTCCCCTCAGTACATAACACTTCCCTCCCAGTACATACCAGTACATCCCAGTGTCCTCACGGTACGTCCCAGTTCCCTCACAGTACATCCCCGTTCCCTCCCAGTACATCCCAGTTCCCTCCCTGTTCCTTCCCAGTACATAACAGTTACCTCCCAGTACATCCTGGTACATCCCAAATCCCTGCCAGTTCCACCCGGTACAACCCAGTACAAGCCTGTACATCCTAGTTCCTCCACAGTACATCCCAGGGCATCCCCGCACATTGTAGTGCCTCCCAGTACATCCCAGTTCCCTCCCAGTACTGGGAGGGAACTGGGATGTACTGGGAGGGACCTGGGATGTACTGGGAGGGAACTGGGATGTACTGGGATGTAATGGGACGGAACTGGGATGTATTGGGAGGCACTGGGAAAGAAGTGGTAGTGAACCGGGAGGGAATTGGGATGTACGGGGATGAACTGGTAGGGAACTGGGATGTACTGGCATGGAACGGGGATGTATTGGGATGTACAGGCACGGAACTGCAATGTACTGCGATGTACTGGGATGTTCTGGGAGCAAACTGGGATTTACTGGGATGTACTGGGAGGAAACTGGGATATACTGGGAGGCACTGGGAGGGAAGTGGGTGTCAACTGGGACATTCCAGTTTCCTCCCAGTACATCCCAGTTCCCTACCAGTGCAGCCCAGTACATCCCAGATCCCTCCCAGTACATCCCAGATCCCTCCCAGTCTGTCCCAGTACATCCCAGTTCCCTCTAAGTACATCCCAGTACATCCCAGTTCCCTCCCAGTACATCCCAGTTCCCTCTAAGTACATCCCAGTACTTCACAGTTCCCTCCCAGTTCCCTCCCAGTTCCCTCCCAGTACATCCCAGTTCCCTCCCAGTCCGTCCCAGTACATCCCAGTACATCCCAGTTCCCTCACAGTACATCCCAGTTCCCTCACAGTTCACACACAGTTCACTCCCAGTTCCATTCCAGTACATCCCAGTACATGCCACTTTCCTCCAAGTAAACCCCAGTTCCCTCCCACTACATCCAAGTTCCCTCCCACTTCCCGATAAGTACATCCCAGTACTTCACAGTTCCCTCCCAGTACATCCCAGTTCCCCTCAGTACATCCCAGTTCCCCTCAGTACATCCCAGTTCCCCTCAGTACATAACACTTCCCTCCCAGTACATACCAGTACATCCCAGTGTCCTCACACTACGTCCCAGTTCCCTCCCAGTACATCCCAGTTCCCTCCCAGTACATCCCAGTTCCCTCCCTGTTCCTTCCCAGTACATAACAGTTACCTCCCAGTACATCCCAGTAGATCCTGGTACATCCCAAATCCCTGCTAGTTCCACCCGGTACAACCGAGTACAAGCCTGTACATCCTAGTTCCTCCACAGTACATCCCAGGGCATCCCCGCACATTGTAGTGCCTCCCAGTACATCCCAGTTCCCTCCCAGTACTGGGAGGGAACTGGGATGTACTGGGAGGGACCTGGGATGTACTGGGAGGGAACTGGGATGTACTGGGATGTAATGGGACGGAACTGGGATGTATTGGGAGGCACTGGGAAAGAAGTGGTAGTGAACCGGGAGGGAATTGGGATGTACGGGGATGAACTGGTAGGGAACTGGGATGTACTGGCATGGAACGGGGATGTATTGGGATGTACAGGAACGGAACTGGAAGGTACTGCGATGTACTGGGATGTACTGGGAGCAAACTGGGATTTACTGGGATGTACTGGGAGGAAACTGGGATATACTGGGAGGCACTGGGAGGGAAGTGGGTGTCAACTGGGACATTCCAGTTTCCTCCCAGTACATCCCAGTTCCCTACCAGTGCAGCCCAGTACATCCCAGATCCCTCCCAGTACATCCCAGATCCCTCCCAGTCTGTCCCAGTACATCCCAGTTCCCTCACAGTACATCCCAGTTCACACACAGTTCACACACAGTTCACTCCCAGTTCCATTCCAGTACAGCCCAGTACATGCCACTTTCCTCCAAGTAAATCCCAGTTCTCTCCCACTACATCCAAGTTCCCTCCCACTTCCCGATAAGTACATCCCAGTACTTCACAGTTCACTCCCAGTACATCCCAGTTCCCCCTCGGTACATAACAATTCCCTCCCAGTACACCCCGGTACATCCCAGTTCCCACCCAGTACATCCTACTACATCCCAGTTCCCTCCCAGTACATACCAGTTCCCTCCCAGTACATCCCAGTACATCCCAGTTCCCTCCCAGTACATCCCAGTTCCCTCTAAGTACATCCCAGTACTTCACAGTTCCCTCCCAGTTCACTCCCAGTTCCCTCCCAGTACATCCCAGTTCCCTCTAAGTACATCCCAATACTTCATAGTTCCCTCCCAGCACGTCCCAGTACGTCCCAGTTCCCCTCAGTACATAACACTTCCCTCCCAGTACATACCAGTACATCCCAGTGTCCTCACAGTACATCCCAGTTCCCTCCCAGTACATCCCAGTTCCCTCCCAGTTCACTCCCAGTACACAACAGTTACCTCCCAGTACATCCCAGTACATCCTAGTAGATCCTAGGACATTTCAAATCCCTGCCAGTTCCACCCGGTACAACCCAGTACAAGCCTGTACATCCTAGTTCCTCCACGGTACATCCCAGGGCATCCCCGCACATTTTAGTGCCTCCCAGTACGTCCCAGGTCCCTCCCAGTACTGGGAGGGAACTGGGACGTACTGGGAGGGAACTGGGACGTACTGGGAGGGAACTGGGACGTACTGGGAGGGAACTGGGACGTACTGGGATGTAATGGGACGGAACTGGGATGTATTGGGAGGCACTGGGAAAGAAGTGGTAGTGAACCGGGAGGGAATTGGGATGTACGGGGATGAACTGGTAGGAAACTGGGATGTACTGGCATGGAACGGGGATGTATTGGGATGTACAGGAACGGAACTGGAATGTACAGCGATGTATTGGCATGTACTGGCAGCGAGCTGGGATTTACTGGGATGTACTGGGAGGAAACTGGGATATACTGGGAGGCACTGGGAGGGAAGTGGGTGTCAACTGGGACATTCCAGTTTCCTCCCAGTACATCCCAGTTCCCTACCAGTGCATCCCAGTACATCCCAGATCCCTCCCAGTACATCCCAGATCCCTCCCAGTCTGTCCCAGTACATCCCAGTTCCCTCACAGTACATCCCAGTTCACACACAGTTCACACACAGTTCACTCCCAGTTCCATTCCAGTACAGCCCAGTACATGCCACTTTCCTCCAAGTAAATCCCAGTTCTCTCCCACTACATCCAAGTTCCCTCCCACTTCCCGATAAGTACATCCCAGTACTTCACAGTTCACTCCCAGTACATCCCAGTTCCCCCTCGGTACATAACAATTCCCTCCCAGTACACCCCGGTACATCCCAGTTCCCACCCAGTACATCCTACTACATCCCAGTTCCCTCCCAGTACCTCCCAGTTCCCTCTAAGTACATCCCAGTACATCCCAGTTCCCTCCCAGTACATCCCAGTTCCCTCTAAGTACATCCCAGTACTTCACAGTTCCCTCCCAGTTCACTCCCAGTTCCCTCCCAGTTCACTCCCAGTTCCCTCCCAGTACATCCCAGTTCCCTCTAAGTACATCCCAATACTTCATAGTTCCCTCCCAGCACGTCCCAGTACGTCCCGGTTCCCCTCAGTACATAACACTTCCCTCCCAGTACATACCAGTACATCCCAGTGTCCTCACAGTACATCCCAGTTCCCTCCCAGTACATCCCAGTTCCCTCCCAGTACATCCCAGTTCCCTCCCAGTACATCCCAGTTCCCTCCCAGTTCACTCCCAGTACACAACAGTTCCCTCCCAGTACATCCCAGTACATCCTAGTAGATCCTAGGACATTTCAAATCCCTGCCAGTTCCACCCGGTACAACCCAGTACAAGCCTGTACATCCTAGTTCCTCCACGGTACATCCCAGGGCATCCCCGCACATTTTAGTGCCTCCCAGTACGTCCCAGGTCCCTCCCAGTACTGGGAGGGAACTGGGACGTACTGGGAGGGAACTGGGACGTACTGGGAGGGAACTGGGATGTACTGGGATGTAATGGGACGGAACTGGGATGTATTGGGAGGCACTGGGAAAGAAGTGGTAGTGAACCGGGAGGGAATTGGGATGTACGGGGATGAACTGGTAGGGAACTGGGATGTACTGGCATGGAACGGGGATGTATTGGGATGTACAGGAACGGAACTGGAATGTACAGCGATGTATTGGCATGTACTGGCAGCGAGGCTCGGGCACCGCCAGGCCTCCAGGCGTCCCGAGGGGCTGCCGGCCACCGCAGGGGATGGCTGCCGGCGGCCGGACCGCCGCGGCGCTCCCCGCCCAGCTCCAAGCAGGCTCCGCCGGCCGCGGGCTTCCCACGCCGGGCCGCAGAGGGGCCCCGGCACCGCACAGGGACGCCTCGCGACCCGGCCGCCACACGCACCGGCCCTTCGGCCTCCACACGCACCGCTCCCGCCTCCGCTCCGACGCGCCGCGCACGCGCCACCGGAAGCCCGAGCCCCGCGGGGCGGCCCTTAAAGGGCGGCCGGAAGGAACGGCCCCCACCGGCCCCGCCACCGCGCCCAGCCGGTGAGCGCCAGCGCCCCCTGCTGGCCGGGCCGCGCTCAGCTCGCGAGGGCGCCGAGGGCCGGGCGGGGCGGGACGCGCCGGCTCGGGGCCAGCGCCTTCTCGGGGCGAGCGGGAAACCCCTGCGGGCCCCGGTCACGGCCGGGCACAGCCGCGCGCCCTCCGAGAGCTGCTGAACGCGGCTGCCGCTCGTGACACATACCGAGCCGTCCGCGACGGGAGCGGGCAGAGGAGGAAGGGGCCGGCGGCCGCGGGGCCCTGGCCCCAGGCGGGGGGGAGGGGCTGGGGCCCGGGGGGCCGCCCCCCTCCTCACAGTTCCCTCACAGTTCCCCCACAGTTCCCCCACAGTTCCCCCACAGTTCCCCCACAGTTCCCCCACAGTTCCCCCACAGTTCCCCCACAGTTCCCCCACAGTTCCCCCCATGGACGGAACCGGGACCTACTGTGAGGCACTGGGAAAGAAGTGGGAGGAAGCCGGGACAGACCAATATAGCCCAGTATGGACTAGACCAATATAGCCCAGTATGGACTAGACCAATATAGCCCAGTATGGACTGGAGGGAACTGCGAGGGAACCGCGAGAGAACCCCACAGAACAAACCATGGGGCACGAGAAGGCAGAGAATTAAGAATTAGGGACAGGGAGCCAGAAAAAAAAAAAGAAAAAAACCAAAGGGAGACAGAGAGCAAAAGGAATCGCAATGCGTACGGAGAGAAGAGAGAAACAATTCTAGCATAGGGTCACGCGGGAGCCAGGGACAGCAAGATGGAGAAAGGACAGAAGCTACAGGCTACAGGGCAGAGAGGGAAGAATTAATGAATAGACACAGAGAGCTGGGCAGAAAGAGATGGAGAAAGGCTAAAGATCACACGGCCTACAGGGAAGAGAGAAGAGAGGCAGGAATTTTAAAAACAGGGGCAAGAAGCCAGAGAGAGGGAGAGAGAAGCAACAATAAAATGGGGACAAGCCACAGGGCAGCGAGGAGGGAATCAATGAATAAGAACACGAGACCAAAGAGAACACAATGTAGAATGGAAAAAAGGAACAGCGGCCTACAGGGAAGGAGGAATTAAAGATCAGGGACTGGGAGGCAGACAGAGACACATGAAGAAACAAGTGAAAAAAAAGAAAAAAACAAACCAACAGCAATGGGCTACAAAGACAGAGAGGGAGGAAATGAGGAAATAAAACGTCGCAGCAAGGAGCTGGACAGAGAGAGATGAGGACAAACAAATAGCACGGGTCCACGTGACAGAGAACGTGGAATTAGAACACAGAGAGAGGGAGCCGGACAGAGAGAGAGGCCGAGAGAAACATCTAGACAGGCTACAGCGGGCAGAGGCAGGAATTAAAACCTAGGGACAGGGAGCTGGACAGAGAGAGATGGAGGTCACAGGGAACAGCGGTGGCTGCAGGAAGAACAGGAATTCATGAATAGGGCAAGGGAGCTGGACAGAGAAGAACTCAGAAAGGCAAGAACAGTAGCAGGGTACAGAGCAGAGAAGACGAATTAAAAAGCACGGGGGGAGCGTTGAGGCAGACAGAGAGAGATTAAGAAAAAAGTCACGGGCTACGTGGCAAAGCAGGAGGAATTCAGAAACGAGGATGGGAACCAAGGGAGAGTGTGCTGGTGAAGGATAACGGGCATTAAAAGTGAGGGACGGGGAGCTGGGAAAAGCGAGGCAGAGAAAAACAGAATCACAGAGAGAATCACACAAAGCCAAAAAAGAAGAAACTGAACAACAGGAACAGGTGTAACCAAAGCGATGAAATCAACCAACCAGAGACGGTGTTCCATTACGGGAACATGGAGCGTACCAATCAGCGCACCTGTCGATCTGCATTTTAGTCCCTAGGCGATCGTTAATGTCAGCAGAACAACAGACAACATGCTTCTGTCAGAAAAGGATGACAAAACGCGGTTTCGCTTAGCGGACTGAGAAAACTAGCCAAGACTGCCAAGAGTAAGAGCCGAGAAGCTAAAAGGTAATTCCGGCAGGGGGAGATCGCGACCACCGACTCACAGACCACCACCGACCCAAGTAACACCACCTACTCAGAAGAGAACAACGGAAGAGGACAACCGAGCCTGCGCAGTGATTGACATACGGAACGAGCAAGTTTGTACCCATCGCTAGACAAGACAATAATGACTATGTATGAGTATGTAAAATTTTCATCTACAAATTGTACAGGAAAGGTGCGTGAGGTACGCACGCCAGGAGGAGCGATCCCCCGTGCATCCGGCGCCGTGAATATAGAATGCCTGCTCTTTAATACTAAATTGGTGTTGAGGAGTCGTTTCCGATTTTAACGCGTTTTTCGGTAACAGTTTTGGCACCCCAGGTGGGAACCTGCTTTTGAATCTCGACGGATCCGTGGGATCGTGGGACCTGCAGCCGGCCCCGAGGAATTCTCCGGGAGAGCTTCCGATCCCCGGGCCAGAGAATTCTGAGCAAGATCCCCTGGATTGAGGTAAACAAGGCATTCTTTGAAGAAGAAACTTAGGTAGAATAATACGTGGGGTTAGTTTCCCACATAGGATAGGATAGCGGGTTTGAGTCCCACAGGCCTGCCCGTAAGGCGCGGCGAAAGCCACGCAGGGTCGGGGCCAAGAGGTGCCTCGGTTGGTAAGTCTCTGCTAGGCGAAAGCCTGTGGAGCGGGACCCGAGGGTAGGGGAGTCTTCAACAGGGGGTTGAAGTCTCCAGGGATATCTAGCAGGGGGCTACAGATCCCAGTGGCAGATTTCCAGTGAGACCTCTAACGGGGGTTGGAGTCCCTCTGACTAGTATTTGTGATAGTGCACTATCACAACTACTAGTCGACTGGGAGACGGGAGCATTACTGAGTAGGAAACCTATCCCACAGAGAACACCTTTGCGATGTATTTTGAAGCACTGGAAAGACGTCGGGGGCGGTGACCCACTAACTCGGAAACCATTAATTGAATATTGCAATCATTGGTGGCCAACGTATCAATTGGAAGGTGGGCACAAATGGCCAGAACACGAGACATTGCAATATCGTACCATCTTGCAATTAATGTTGTTTTGTAAAAAGGGAAGGCAAACGGGAAGAAGTGGCATATGTTGATTTGTTCTTTACACCGTGGAATCATCCCGAGCAGCAGAAACAGCGTGAGGTATGTCCACAAGATTCTACGGCAATGTTTCTGAAAAGAGGAAAACGTGGTGAGAACTTGAAAGAGTGTTGCTCTACTTGTGATACTGGATACTTCGCTTGATGAAACTGACAAGAAAATAGTATGGAATACAGCCAGAAGGCAGGTGCAGGGAGCACATGCTAACAGGAATTTACAGAGAACAATGAATAAGAATTTTCCATCTACAAATCCCGAGTGGGACCCTAATCAGCCAGGACCCAGGGGAATGTTGACTAGATGTCAGAGAGAGATTTTATTTGGAGTAAGACAAGCAATGCCAAAAGCAATAAATTGGTCAAAATTTATGAAGTGAGACAAGAATTAAGTGAGTCCCCTTCAGCCTTTATGGAAAGACTGAAGGTGACCACCAGAAAATATACTCATTTGAACCCAGAAAAACCAGAAAAAGCAATTCAGCTGGTCTCTATATTCATAAGACAATCAGCCCCAGATGGGGGCGGGGGGAGAGAAAACAACCTTCAGAAACTAGAACAACCTGAATCCAGAGATCTGGGTTAAATGCTTGAAGTAGCTTGGCATGAAGGAGACCAGGGGAATCAACCCTAGCTGAACACCTGGTTACACTGAAGCTACGGAATGAAGAAATAGAATTTTTGGTAGATACGGGAGCCACTTATTTGGTATTGAATACACGTGAAGAGAAATTTGATCATAAATCAGTAGATGTTGCTAGCGCAACAGGGCAAAGAAAAATTAGCCCCTCTCAGAGCCATTAAAGTTTAAATTGGAGAAGCAATGGGCAACTCACCAGTTTCTGCATATGCCTGAATGTCCACTGCCTCTGTTATGACGAGATCTATTAGGTCAATTAGATGCTCAAGTAACTTTTAAAGATGGAGAGATTAAATCACTAATACCAGAATCAAAAGCCACAGAGGCGAGAGCGTTTATGTTACAGGATTCCTCCAGGGAGGAACGGGTTCCCGAGGAAGTGGAAAACGTAGTAATTCCTTTGGTTTGAGCGAGCGGAGCTCCGGAGCAATCTAAGTGGGCAGAGCCGGTAAAAGTAACCTTAAAGCCTGGAGCCAAGCCCGTAAGACAAAAACAATACCCTATTAAGCCAGAGGCTCGAAAAGGATTACAGAAGTTAATTATAAAATTTTTCAGAATATGAGCTTTTAGTGGAATGTGAATCAGAATATAGTACTCCTGTGTCGCCAGTAAAGAAATCTAGAGGCAAAGAGTATTAGCTAGTTCACGATTTAAGGGCTATAAATCAGGTGGTCCAAGATATACATCCGGTAGTAGCTAATCCATACGCTTTACTGACCTCTTTTAAAGGAGGAGCATAAACGGTTTACTGTACTAGATTTGAAGGACGCCTTCTTTTGCATACCTCCAGGCATAAAAAGTCAAAGCCTATTTGCTTTGGAATGGGAAAGCCCCACCACAGAATGAAAGACACAGCTACCATGGACCGTACTTCCACAAGGATTTAAAAATAGTCCTACGATACTTGAGACTCAGCTGGCAAAAAAAATTAGAGATATAGAAAAAACAGAACCCAGGGAGAGGCATCTTGTTACAGAATGCGGATGACATTCTGATAGCGGCACAAAGTAAAGAAAAATGTTTTGAAATTTTTAAATTTTCTCGGCCAAGGAAGATGCGGAGTTTCCAGAAACAAAACCCAAATAGGAAAAGAAGCAGCCATTTATTTAGGATTTGAAATATCTCAAAGACAAAGACAATTAGAAAGTGAAAAGAAAGAAACTATTTGTCAAATTCCCGAACCTAGCAGCCCGAAGGAACTGAGAGCTTTTCTGAAAACAATGAAATAGCATCAGCTCTGGATTCTGAACTATAGACTGTATGTAAAACCATTATTTGAGGCATTGAAAGACTCAAAAGGATAAATATTTAACCTGGACGCCCGGATGCCAAACGGCATTCAAAGAACTGAAAAGAGCCTCGATGATGGCCCCTGCATTAGGCCTACCTGATTTCGCTAAACCTTTTGAGTTGTTTGTCCACGAAAGACAACATTTAGCCCTTGGAGTGCTGACACAGCGACTGGGAACCTGGAAGAGACCTGTGGGCTACTTCTCCAAACAACTCGACCACGCGAGTAAAAGATGGCCTAGGTGTTTACGGGCAGCAGCAACAACAGCGCTGCCGATCCGGGAAGCCCCAAAGTTAACAATGGGACAGAAGATGACAGTATATGTCCCGCACATAGCGGTGACTGTTTTAGAACAAAAGGGGGGTCGTTGGCTATCCCTTAGCAGAATGTTGAAATATCAAGTTGTTCTGTTAGAACAAGACGATGTGGAATCGAAGACTACTGCTATACTGAATCCTGCTATGTTTTTAACAACAGAAAACCTTACGGACAATTTAGAACACGATCGCTTGCTAACTATTGAACAAGTCTATTCCAGCAGACCAGACCTGAGACACAAACCTCTGGGAAAATCCTGATCTGGAGTTGTTTACAGATGGAAGAAGCTCTGGGCGAGAAGAGAAGCGAATGGCTGGATATGCTGTCGTTATCGCCGCCGAGGGAATGGAGTCAGGGGTGCTGCCTGCAAACACCTCAGCACAGAAAGCAGTATTGGTAGCATTGAAGCGAGCTCTGCGAATGGCAGAAGGACAAAGGATAAATATCTAGACTGATTCCAAACGTGCATTTGGTGTGATCCACGATCATGGAGCTATTGGGAAGGAGAAAGGACTGCCATCAGCCCAAGAATCATCAATACAGCATAAAGAAGAAATTCTCCAACTTCCGGAAGACGTGCAGAAACCAAAAGAAGTGGCGGTAAAGCGTTGCAAAGCTCATCAATTTGGCCAGACGGCTGTAAACATAAGCAAACGACTGACCGATAAAGCTGCAAAGAGGACTGCAGAGCAAGGTATCCTTGCACTAGTACCAGTAAAACAGATCAGAATTCCAAAGTTGAAACAGAGATATAATAAATTGGATGAGCAATTAGCAGAACAATTGGAAGCATCACAAAACACAGAGAGATGGTAGGTAACACCAGAAAAACAAGTAATAACAACAACCACCCCACAAGTTATGACAGAACTTGCAAAAGAAAACCATGAGCAAACACATTAGGCTGTAGGCGCTACGGTTTTGAGTTTAAAAACATCTGTAGCGTGTGTAGGCACAACAAGAATAGTTAAACCCATAGTAGCTAAGTGTCCAATCTGTCCTAGAAATAATCCCCTGAACCAAAGGAAACAACCTTTAGGAGTAACAAAACAAAAAATTCTCCCGGAAATTATTAGCAAATTAAGTTCTCTGAGTTACCCAGACAAAATAGATATAGCAGTATTTGTCAGTGCTGATTGACAAATTTTCTAGATGGCCAGAAGCTTTCTCGTGCTGCACCGACAAAGCTAGAGTAGTAGTTAAAACGTTGCTGAAAGAAATAATACCAAGATTTAGAGTGCCAACGGGAACGTCCTCTGATAGAGCACCACATTTTTTTGCAGAGGTACTTCAACAAATTAATAAAATTTTGGGTAGAAAATGGGACCTGCATACACCCTGGAGACCACAATCAAGTGAAAAATTTCAGAACATGAAGCAAACACTAAACTGACATAGTGGAATGTTATTGATCTAGGATGGAAGTATTGAGAAAATTATTATTTCAGAACTTCCAAACAGGGGAAATGTAACCAAAGTGATGAAATCAACCAGAGACAGTGTTCCATTACGGGAACATGGAGCGTACCAATCAGCGCACCTGTCGATCTGCATTTTAGTCCGTAGGCGATCATTAATGCGAACAGAACAACAGACAACGTGCTTCTGTCAGAAAAGGATGAAAAAACGCTGTTTCGCTTAGCGGACTGAGAAAACTAGCCAAGACTGCCAAGAGTAAGAGCCGAGAAGCTAAAAGGTAATTCCGGCAGGGGGAGATCGCGACCACCGACTCACAGACCACCACCGACCCAAGTAACAGAAGAGAACAACGGAAGAGGACAACCGAGCCTGCGCAGCGATTTACATACGGAACGAGCAAGTTTGTACCAATCAGCAGACAGGACAATAATGAATATGTATGAATACGTAAAACATTGATCTACAAATTGTACGGGAAAGGTGCGTGAGGTACGCACGCCAGGAGGAGCGATCCCCCGTGCATCCGGCGCCGCGAATAAAGAATGCCTGCTCTTTAATACTAAATTGGTGTTGAGGAGTCGTTTCCGATTTTAACGCGTTTTTCGGTAACACAGGGAGTCAGATCAAGAGAGCCAGAGAACAACAAAACACCGACAGGCTACAGGACAGAGCAGGAGGAATAAAAAAAAAAAAAAAAACGGAGCCAGAGCCAGGCAGAGAGAGGCGGAGAAAGAAAAAGGAGCCACAGGCTACAGGACAGAGAGAGGGAGGACTGAAAAGACGGGGAGGCAGGGAGCCACTCAGAGCGAGATGGAGAAAGAAGGTGCGGGGGGGGGCGCAAAAAAAAAAAGTAAATTTTGCAGCAGGTAAGGAAAGAGAGGGGGCCGGGGGAGAGACAGGGAGGGCCCAGGACGCACAAGAGAGGCAACGGGGCCCCAGTGGCCCAGGACTCACCGCGACTCTCGCTCTCAGCGCTGCTGGCACAATTTAGCCGTTCAGATGCTTCTTTCCCCTCCTCTCCTCCCTGCCTCTTCTGCAGCTCCAGACTCTAGGCCGTCCTCCACCTGAAGAGGATACGTGGGTGTCTTACAGCTCTTACCAGATGAGGCTTCCTAGGCACGTAGCCTAGCTCGCTCGTGCACTACACGCCCGTACCCAACTCCGGGTTACGCGTACAGACCCTACGGTGCACGTTGGTGGCCTGGCCCGCTGCGGGCTATGAAGGGGGATCCTTCCTCCCCCACCTGCATGGACAGGCTCTCTCTTGCCTGCGGCAGGAAGGCAGCTGGCAGCCAGAGCACCTTCAGTTTCTTCTTCTTTACCTTTCGTTGGCGTCTCCAGCTTCAGCTGAGGCAGCTCCTGTCCGCAGCCGGGAAGGGCTTTGTCTATCCCTTTTCGGCCCTGCGCTGCGAGGACGGCGAGGACGGGCAGAGAGAAGCCACGCGAGCCTGAGACGGCCACAGGCAACGGCATCCCCGGGGGAAGGACAGACAACCACGTCCTCAGCACGGTTTCTGGGAGAGGGAAAGAAGAAACAGTGACCGTCATTACCGTCGATCGACCCTGGCCAAAGCCTCTCCTTCCGCAGGGGCTTCTGGACACACCGCTCCCTCCCCACGCTACTGCTAAGGGCCCCTGCACCAAGGGGGAATCCAGTGCGCTTGAGGGACGGCTTGCTGCCTTCACGACAGGGCCTGGGGGCGGCCTAAGGCTATGCAGCACGCTTATGGGGAGGTGCCGGAGCTGGGGGCAGGCGCACGGGGCAAGGGGGGCCCGGGGAGGCTGAGCGGGACCTCCGGTGGGCCGGGGAGGCGGCCATCATCTGCGCCCTGGGCACGGGGAAAAGGTCATCGTCCTCCTCCTTTCCCTCTTCCCTTCTGTCAGCTCCCGGGGAACTCACCGCTTCTCGGGAAGCGGCCGCACCCGCAAGCCCCCAGTAATCAACACGAAGCCAACCCCAAAAATACACCTCGCGTACCGTACGCGCCACGGCCGCCCGGCACCCGAGCGCCGGAAGACCGCGCCTCCCGCCATGCCCGGCGAACCACGTGACAGGGCCGGCAGCCACTGCGCCAGGAATACAGCTCCCGCCATGCTCTGCGGCACAACCCGGCCGCCCGGCAGCCGCAAGGACTACAGCTCCCGGCATGCTCTGCGGCACAACCCGGCCGCCCGGCGGCCGGTTTGATGCGGAGCCACCCAGCATCCCTGCGAGCACAGCTGCAGGCGCAACAGCAGTTACGCAGCCACAACTAGGCACTAAACAAAGGCTTTCCAACACTGGAGGTCTAGAACAGGTAGACATTAGCACAGAAGCACAAGGGGCTCCGTCACCCTGCACAAATCTCCCCGTGCCTACATACGCACACGTTCAGAAGTTAGTTATCAGAAAACGCCCGACTCAGCCATTTGCCACAGTCACGAGACTCACGACATGATAACACGACATGACACACGAGGTGGGCTCAGAGTTTTAAGGCAAGAAATACCTCCCACGCCCCCCACCCGAGATCTTTCAGGGTCCACACCTGCCATCGCCCCGCACCAAACCTACCCGGCCAAAGGCTTTCAGGTGGCCCGAAACACTGTACACAGAAAATAACCAGGGACAGACCTGCATTGTTCGGAAGCGAACGATGCCCGACCGGGGCTCCTCTGCGGGGCACGGAGCCCCCCGGCCCCGCCCGGAGACACACACCCGCCCCCCGCGGCCCGAACTCACCCACCAGCGCTCTCCGGCCCCCGGACACGGCCGCGCTGCTCTCTCAGGCGGCTGCCGCAGGCGAGGCTCGGGCACCGCCAGGCCTCCAGGCGTCCCGAGGGGCTGCCGGCCACCGCAGGGGATGGCTGCCGGCGGCCGGACCGCCGCGGCGCTCCCCGCCCAGCTCCGAGCAGGCTCCGCCGGCCGCGGGCTTCCCACGCCGGGCCGCAGAGGGGCCCCGGCACCGCACAGGGACGCCTCGCGACCCGGCCGCCACACGCACCGGCCCTTCGGCCTCCACACGCACCGCTCCCGCCCCCGCTCCGACGCGCCGCGCACGCGCCACCGGAAGCCCGAGCCCCGCGGGGCGGCCCTTAAAGGGCGGCCGGAAGGAACGGCCCCCACCGGCCCCGCCACCGCGCCCAGCCGGTGAGCGCCAGCGCCCCCTGCTGGCCGGGCCGCGCTCAGCTCGCGAGGGCGCCGAGGGCCGGGCGGGGCGGGACGCGCCGGCTCGGGGCCAGCGCCTTCTCGGGGCGAGCGGGAAACCCCTGCGGGCCCCGGTCACGGCCGGGCACAGCCGCGCGCCCTCCGAGAGCTGCTGAACGCGGCTGCCGCTCGTGACACATACCGAGCCGTCTGCGACGGGAGCGGGCAGAGGAGGAAGGGGCCGGCGGCCGCGGGGCCCTGGCCCCAGGCAGGGGGGAGGGGCTGGGGCCCGGGGGGCCGCCCCCCTACTCACAGTTCCCTCACAGTTCCCTCACAGTTCCCTCACAGTTCCCTCACAGTTCCCTCACAGTTCCCTCACAGTTCCCTCACAGTTCCCTCACAGTTCCCTCACAGTTCCCTCACAGTTCCCTCACAGTTCCCTCACAGTTCCCTCACAGTTCCCTCACAGTTCCCTCACAGTTCCCTCACAGTTCCCTCACAGTTCCCTCACAGTTCCCTCACAGTTCCCTCACAGTTCCCTCACAGTTCCCTCACAGTTCCCTCACAGTTCCCTCACAGTTCCCTCACAGTTCCCTCACAGTTCCCTCACAGTTCCCTCACAGTTCCCTCACAGTTCCCCCCATGGACGGAACCGGGACCTACTGTGAGGCACTGGGAAAGAAGTGGGAGGAAGCCGGGACAGACCAATATAGCCCAGTATGGACTAGACCAATATAGCCCAGTATGGACTAGACCAATATAGCCCAGTATGGACTGGAGGGAACTGCGAGGGAACCGCGAGAGAACCCCACAGAACAAACCATGGGGCACGAGAAGGCAGAGAATTAAGAATTAGGGACAGGGAGCCAGAAAAAAAAAAAGAAAAAAACCAAAGGGAGACAGAGAGCAAAAGGAATCGCAATGCGTACGGAGAGAAGAGAGAAACAATTCTAGCATAGGGTCACGCGGGAGCCAGGGACAGCAAGATGGAGAAAGGACAGAAGCTACAGGCTACAGGGCAGAGAGGGAAGAATTAATGAATAGACACAGAGAGCTGGGCAGAAAGAGATGGAGAAAGGCTAAAGATCACACGGCCTACAGGGAAGAGAGAAGAGAGGGAGGAATTTTAAAAACAGGGGCAAGAAGCCAGAGAGAGGGAGAGAGAAGCAACAATAAAATGGGGACAAGCCACAGGGCAGCGAGGAGGGAATCAATGAATAAGAACACGAGACCAAAGAGAACACAATGTAGAATGGAAAAAAGGAACAGCGGCCTACAGGGAAGGAGGAATTAAAGATCAGGGACTGGGAGGCAGACAGAGACACATGAAGAAACAAGTGAAAAAAAAGAAAAAAACAAACCAACAGCAATGGGCTACAAAGACAGAGAGGGAGGAAATGAGGAAATAAAACGTCGCAGCAAGGAGCTGGACAGAGAGAGATGAGGACAAACAAATAGCACGGGTCCACGTGACAGAGAACGTGGAATTAGAACACAGAGAGAGGGAGCCGGACAGAGAGAGAGGCCGAGAGAAACATCTAGACACGCTACAGCGGGCAGAGGCAGGAATTAAAACCTAGGGACAGGGAGCTGGACAGAGAGAGATGGAGGTCACAGGGAACAGCGGTGGCTGCAGGAAGAACAGGAATTCATGAATAGGGCAAGGGAGCTGGACAGAGAAGAACTCAGAAAGGCAAGAACAGTAGCAGGGTACAGAGCAGAGAAGACGAATTAAAAAGCACGGGGGGAGCGTTGAGGCAGACAGAGAGAGATTAAGAAAAAAGTCACGGGCTACGTGGCAAAGCAGGAGGAATTCAGAAACGAGGATGGGAACCAAGGGAGAGTGTGCTGGTGAAGGATAACGGGCATTAAAAGTGAGGGACGGGGAGCTGGGAAAAGCGAGGCAGAGAAAAACAGAATCACAGAGAGAATCACACAAAGCCAAAAAAGAAGAAACTGAACAACAGGAACAGGTGTAACCAAAGCGATGAAATCAACCAACCAGAGACGGTGTTCCATTACGGGAACATGGAGCGTACCAATCAGCGCACCTGTCGATCTGCATTTTAGTCCCTAGGCGATCGTTAATGTCAGCAGAACAACAGACAACATGCTTCTGTCAGAAAAGGATGACAAAACGCGGTTTCGCTTAGCGGACTGAGAAAACTAGCCAAGACTGCCAAGAGTAAGAGCCGAGAAGCTAAAAGGTAATTCCGGCAGGGGGAGATCGCGACCACCGACTCACAGACCACCACCGACCCAAGTAACACCACCTACTCAGAAGAGAACAACGGAAGAGGACAACCGAGCCTGCGCAGTGATTGACATACGGAACGAGCAAGTTTGTACCCATCGCTAGACAAGACAATAATGACTATGTATGAGTATGTAAAATTTTCATCTACAAATTGTACAGGAAAGGTGCGTGAGGTACGCACGCCAGGAGGAGCGATCCCCCGTGCATCCGGCGCCGTGAATATAGAATGCCTGCTCTTTAATACTAAATTGGTGTTGAGGAGTCGTTTCCGATTTTAACGCGTTTTTCGGTAACAGTTTTGGCACCCCAGGTGGGAACCTGCTTTTGAATCTCGACGGATCCGTGGGATCGTGGGACCTGCAGCCGGCCCCGAGGAATTCTCCGGGAGAGCTTCCGATCCCCGGGCCAGAGAATTCTGAGCAAGATCCCCTGGATTGAGGTAAACAAGGCATTCTTTGAAGAAGAAACTTAGGTAGAATAATACGTGGGGTTAGTTTCCCACATAGGATAGGATAGCGGGTTTGAGTCCCACAGGCCTGCCCGTAAGGCGCGGCGAAAGCCACGCAGGGTCGGGGCCAAGAGGTGCCTCGGTTGGTAAGTCTCTGCTAGGCGAAAGCCTGTGGAGCGGGACCCGAGGGTAGGGGAGTCTTCAACAGGGGGTTGAAGTCTCCAGGGATATCTAGCAGGGGGCTACAGATCCCAGTGGCAGATTTCCAGTGAGACCTCTAACGGGGGTTGGAGTCCCTCTGACTAGTATTTGTGATAGTGCACTATCACAACTACTAGTCGACTGGGAGACGGGAGCATTACTGAGTAGGAAACCTATCCCACAGAGAACACCTTTGCGATGTATTTTGAAGCACTGGAAAGACGTCGGGGGCGGTGACCCACTAACTCGGAAACCATTAATTGAATATTGCAATCATTGGTGGCCAACGTATCAATTGGAAGGTGGGCACAAATGGCCAGAACACGAGACATTGCAATATCGTACCATCTTGCAATTAATGTTGTTTTGTAAAAAGGGAAGGCAAACGGGAAGAAGTGGCATATGTTGATTTGTTCTTTACACCGTGGAATCATCCCGAGCAGCAGAAACAGCGTGAGGTATGTCCACAAGATTCTACGGCAATGTTTCTGAAAAGAGGAAAACGTGGTGAGAACTTGAAAGAGTGTTGCTCTACTTGTGATACTGGATACTTCGCTTGATGAAACTGACAAGAAAATAGTATGGAATACAGCCAGAAGGCAGGTGCAGGGAGCACATGCTAACGGGAATTTACAGAGAACAATGAATAAGAATTTTCCATCTACAAATCCCGAGTGGGACCCTAATCAGCCAGGACCCAGGGGAATGTTGACTAGATGTCAGAGAGAGATTTTATTTGGAGTAAGACAAGCAATGCCAAAAGCAATAAATTGGTCAAAATTTATGAAGTGAGACAAGAATTAAGTGAGTCCCCTTCAGCCTTTATGGAAAGACTGAAGGTGACCACCAGAAAATATACTCATTTGAACCCAGAAAAACCAGAAAAAGCAATTCAGCTGGTCTCTATATTCATAAGACAATCAGCCCCAGATGGGGGCGGGGGGAGAGAAAACAACCTTCAGAAACTAGAACAACCTGAATCCAGAGATCTGGGTTAAATGCTTGAAGTAGCTTGGCATGAAGGAGACCAGGGGAATCAACCCTAGCTGAACACCTGGTTACACTGAAGCTACGGAATGAAGAAATAGAATTTTTGGTAGATACGGGAGCCACTTATTTGGTATTGAATACACGTGAAGAGAAATTTGATCATAAATCAGTAGATGTTGCTAGCGCAACAGGGCAAAGAAAAATTAGCCCCTCTCAGAGCCATTAAAGTTTAAATTGGAGAAGCAATGGGCAACTCACCAGTTTCTGCATATGCCTGAATGTCCACTGCCTCTGTTATGACGAGATCTATTAGGTCAATTAGATGCTCAAGTAACTTTTAAAGATGGAGAGATTAAATCACTAATACCAGAATCAAAAGCCACAGAGGCGAGAGCGTTTATGTTACAGGATTCCTCCAGGGAGGAACGGGTTCCCGAGGAAGTGGAAAACGTAGTAATTCCTTTGGTTTGAGCGAGCGGAGCTCCGGAGCAATCTAAGTGGGCAGAGCCGGTAAAAGTAACCTTAAAGCCTGGAGCCAAGCCCGTAAGACAAAAACAATACCCTATTAAGCCAGAGGCTCGAAAAGGATTACAGAAGTTAATTATAAAATTTTTCAGAATATGAGCTTTTAGTGGAATGTGAATCAGAATATAGTACTCCTGTGTCGCCAGTAAAGAAATCTAGAGGCAAAGAGTATTAGCTAGTTCACGATTTAAGGGCTATAAATCAGGTGGTCCAAGATATACATCCGGTAGTAGCTAATCCATACGCTTTACTGACCTCTTTTAAAGGAGGAGCATAAACGGTTTACTGTACTAGATTTGAAGGACGCCTTCTTTTGCATACCTCCAGGCATAAAAAGTCAAAGCCTATTTGCTTTGGAATGGGAAAGCCCCACCACAGAATGAAAGACACAGCTACCATGGACCGTACTTCCACAAGGATTTAAAAATAGTCCTACGATACTTGAGACTCAGCTGGCAAAAAAAAATTAGAGATATAGAAAAAAACAGAACCCAGGGAGAGGCATCTTGTTACAGAATGCGGATGACATTCTGATAGCGGCACAAAGTAAAGAAAAATGTTTTGAAATTTTTAAATTTTCTCGGCCAAGGAAGATGCGGAGTTTCCAGAAACAAAACCCAAATAGGAAAAGAAGCAGCCATTTATTTAGGATTTGAAATATCTCAAAGACAAAGACAATTAGAAAGTGAAAAGAAAGAAACTATTTGTCAAATTCCCGAACCTAGCAGCCCGAAGGAACTGAGAGCTTTTCTGAAAACAATGAAATAGCATCAGCTCTGGATTCTGAACTATAGACTGTATGTAAAACCATTATTTGAGGCATTGAAAGACTCAAAAGGATAAATATTTAACCTGGACGCCCGGATGCCAAACGGCATTCAAAGAACTGAAAAGAGCCTCGATGATGGCCCCTGCATTAGGCCTACCTGATTTCGCTAAACCTTTTGAGTTGTTTGTCCACGAAAGACAACATTTAGCCCTTGGAGTGCTGACACAGCGACTGGGAACCTGGAAGAGACCTGTGGGCTACTTCTCCAAACAACTCGACCACGCGAGTAAAAGATGGCCTAGGTGTTTACGGGCAGCAGCAACAACAGCGCTGCCGATCCGGGAAGCCCCAAAGTTAACAATGGGACAGAAGATGACAGTATATGTCCCGCACATAGCGGTGACTGTTTTAGAACAAAAGGGGGGTCGTTGGCTATCCCTTAGCAGAATGTTGAAATATCAAGTTGTTCTGTTAGAACAAGACGATGTGGAATCGAAGACTACTGCTATACTGAATCCTGCTATGTTTTTAACAACAGAAAACCTTACGGACAATTTAGAACACGATCGCTTGCTAACTATTGAACAAGTCTATTCCAGCAGACCAGACCTGAGACACAAACCTCTGGGAAAATCCTGATCTGGAGTTGTTTACAGATGGAAGAAGCTCTGGGCGAGAAGAGAAGCGAATGGCCGGATATGCTGTCGTTATCGCCGCCGAGGGAATGGAGTCAGGGGTGCTGCCTGCAAACACCTCAGCACAGAAAGCAGTATTGGTAGCATTGAAGCGAGCTCTGCGAATGGCAGAAGGACAAAGGATAAATATCTAGACTGATTCCAAACGTGCATTTGGTGTGATCCACGATCATGGAGCTATTGGGAAGGAGAAAGGACTGCCATCAGCCCAAGAATCATCAATACAGCATAAAGAAGAAATTCTCCAACTTCCGGAAGACGTGCAGAAACCAAAAGAAGTGGCGGTAAAGCGTTGCAAAGCTCATCAATTTGGCCAGACGGCTGTAAACATAAGCAAACGACTGACCGATAAAGCTGCAAAGAGGACTGCAGAGCAAGGTATCCTTGCACTAGTACCAGTAAAACAGATCAGAATTCCAAAGTTGAAACAGAGATATAATAAATTGGATGAGCAATTAGCAGAACAATTGGAAGCATCACAAAACACAGAGAGATGGTAGGTAACACCAGAAAAACAAGTAATAACAACAACCACCCCACAAGTTATGACAGAACTTGCAAAAGAAAACCATGAGCAAACACATTAGGCTGTAGGCGCTACGGTTTTGAGTTTAAAAACATCTGTAGCGTGTGTAGGCACAACAAGAATAGTTAAACCCATAGTAGCTAAGTGTCCAATCTGTCCTAGAAATAATCCCCTGAACCAAAGGAAACAACCTTTAGGAGTAACAAAACAAAAAATTCTCCCGGAAATTATTAGCAAATTAAGTTCTCTGAGTTACCCAGACAAAATAGATATAGCAGTATTTGTCAGTGCTGATTGACAAATTTTCTAGATGGCCAGAAGCTTTCTCGTGCTGCACCGACAAAGCTAGAGTAGTAGTTAAAACGTTGCTGAAAGAAATAATACCAAGATTTAGAGTGCCAACGGGAACGTCCTCTGATAGAGCACCACATTTTTTTGCAGAGGTACTTCAACAAATTAATAAAATTTTGGGTAGAAAATGGGACCTGCATACACCCTGGAGACCACAATCAAGTGAAAAATTTCAGAACATGAAGCAAACACTAAACTGACATAGTGGAATGTTATTGATCTAGGATGGAAGTATTGAGAAAATTATTATTTCAGAACTTCCAAACAGGGGAAATGTAACCAAAGTGATGAAATCAACCAGAGACAGTGTTCCATTACGGGAACATGGAGCGTACCAATCAGCGCACCTGTCGATCTGCATTTTAGTCCGTAGGCGATCATTAATGCGAACAGAACAACAGACAACGTGCTTCTGTCAGAAAAGGATGAAAAAACGCTGTTTCGCTTAGCGGACTGAGAAAACTAGCCAAGACTGCCAAGAGTAAGAGCCGAGAAGCTAAAAGGTAATTCCGGCAGGGGGAGATCGCGACCACCGACTCACAGACCACCACCGACCCAAGTAACAGAAGAGAACAACGGAAGAGGACAACCGAGCCTGCGCAGCGATTTACATACGGAACGAGCAAGTTTGTACCAATCAGCAGACAGGACAATAATGAATATGTATGAATACGTAAAACATTGATCTACAAATTGTACGGGAAAGGTGCGTGAGGTACGCACGCCAGGAGGAGCGATCCCCCGTGCATCCGGCGCCGCGAATAAAGAATGCCTGCTCTTTAATACTAAATTGGTGTTGAGGAGTCGTTTCCGATTTTAACGCGTTTTTCGGTAACACAGGGAGTCAGATCAAGAGAGCCAGAGAACAACAAAACACCGACAGGCTACAGGACAGAGCAGGAGGAATAAAAAAAAAAAAAAAAACGGAGCCAGAGCCAGGCAGAGAGAGGCGGAGAAAGAAAAAGGAGCCACAGGCTACAGGACAGAGAGAGGGAGGACTGAAAAGACAGGGAGGCAGGGAGACACTCAGAGCGAGATGGAGAAAGAAGGTGCGGGGGGGGGCGCAAAAAAAAAAAGTAAATTTTGCAGCAGGTAAGGAAAGAGAGGGGGCCGGGGGAGAGACAGGGAGGGCCCAGGACGCACAAGAGAGGCAACGGGGCCCCAGTGGCCCAGGACTCACCGCGACTCTCGCTCTCAGCGCTGCTGGCACAATTTAGCCGTTCAGATGCTTCTTTCCCCTCCTCTCCTCCCTGCCTCTTCTGCAGCTCCAGACTCTAGGCCGTCCTCCACCTGAAGAGAATACGTGGGTGTCTTACAGCTCTTACCAGATGAGGCTTCCTAGGCACGTAGCCTAGCTCGCTCGTGCACTACACGCCCGTACCCAACTCCGGGTTACGCGTACAGACCCTACGGTGCACGTTGGTGGCCTGGCCCGCTGCGGGCTATGAAGGGGGATCCTTCCTCCCCCACCTGCATGGACAGGCTCTCTCTTGCCTGCGGCAGGAAGGCAGCTGGCAGCCAGAGCACCTTCAGTTTCTTCTTCTTTACCTTTCGTTGGCGTCTCCAGCTTCAGCTGAGGCAGCTCCTGTCCGCAGCCGGGAAGGGCTTTGTCTATCCCTTTTCGGCCCTGCGCTGCGAGGACGGCGAGGACGGGCAGAGAGAAGCCACGCGAGCCTGAGACGGCCACAGGCAACGGCATCCCCGGGGGAAGGACAGACAACCACGTCCTCAGCACGGTTTCTGGGAGAGGGAAAGAAGAAACAGTGACCGTCATTACCGTCGATCGACCCTGGCCAAAGCCTCTCCTTCCGCAGGGGCTTCTGGACACACCGCTCCCTCCCCACGCTACTGCTAAGGGCCCCTGCACCAAGGGGGAATCCAGTGCGCTTGAGGGACGGCTTGCTGCCTTCACGACAGGGCCTGGGGGCGGCCTAAGGCTATGCAGCACGCTTATGGGGAGGTGCCGGAGCTGGGGGCAGGCGCACGGGGCAAGGGGGGCCAGGGGAGGCTGAGCGGGACCTCCGGTGGGCCGGGGAGGCGGCCATCATCTGCGCCCTGGGCACGGGGAAAAGGTCATCGTCCTCCTCCTTTCCCTCTTCCCTTCTGTCAGCTCCCGGGGAACTCACCGCTTCTCGGGAAGCGGCCGCACCCGCAAGCCCCCAGTAATCAACACGAAGCCAACCCCAAAAATACACCTCGCGTACCGTACGCGCCACGGCCGCCCGGCACCCGAGCGCCGGAAGACCGCGCCTCCCGCCATGCCCGGCGAACCACGTGACAGGGCCGGCAGCCACTGCGCCAGGAATACAGCTCCCGGCATGCTCTGCGGCACAACCCGGCCGCCCGGCAGCCGCAAGGACTACAGCTCCCGGCATGCTCTGCGGCACAACCCGGCCGCCCGGCGGCCGGTTTGATGCGGAGCCACCCAGCATCCCTGCGAGCACAGCTGCAGGCGCAACAGCAGTTACGCAGCCACAACTAGGCACTAAACAAAGGCTTTCCAACACTGGAGGTCTAGAACAGGTAGACATTAGCACAGAAGCACAAGGGGCTCCGTCACCCTGCACAAATCTCCCCGTGCCTACATACGCACACGTTCAGAAGTTAGTTATCAGAAAACGCCCGACTCAGCCATTTGCCACAGTCACGAGACTCACGACATGATAACACGACATGACACACGAGGTGGGCTCAGAGTTTTAAGGCAAGAAATACCTCCCACGCCCCCCACCCGAGATCTTTCAGGGTCCACACCTGCCATCGCCCCGCACCAAACCTACCCGGCCAAAGGCTTTCAGGTGGCCCGAAACACTGTACACAGAAAATAACCAGGGACAGACCTGCATTGTTCGGAAGCGAACGATGCCCGACCGGGGCTCCTCTGCGGGGCACGGAGCCCCCCGGCCCCGCCCGGAGACACACACCCGCCCCCCGCGGCCCGAACTCACCCACCAGCGCTCTCCGGCCCCCGGACACGGCCGCGCTGCTCTCTCAGGCGGCTGCCGCAGGCGAGGCTCGGGCACCGCCAGGCCTCCAGGCGTCCCGAGGGGCTGCCGGCCACCGCAGGGGATGGCTGCCGGTGGCCGGACCGCCGCGGCGCTCCCCGCCCAGCTCCGAGCAGGCTCCGCCGGCCGCGGGCTTCCCACGCCGGGCCGCAGAGGGGCCCCGGCACCGCACAGGGACGCCTCGCGACCCGGCCGCCACACGCACCGGCCCTTCGGCCTCCACACGCACCGCTCCCGCCCCCGCTCCGACGCGCCGCGCACGCGCCACCGGAAGTCCGAGCCCCGCGGGGCGGCCCTTAAAGGGCGGCCGGAAGGAACGGCCCCCACCGGCCCCGCCACCGCGCCCAGCCGGTGAGCGCCAGCGCCCCCTGCTGGCCGGGCCGCGCTCAGCTCGCGAGGGCGCCGAGGGCCGGGCGGGGCGGGACGCGCCGGCTCGGGGCCAGCGCCTTCTCGGGGCGAGCGGGAAACCCCTGCGGGCCCCGGTCACGGCCGGGCACAGCCGCGCGCCCTCCGAGAGCTGCTGAACGCGGCTGCCGCTCGTGACACATACCGAGCCGTCTGCGACGGGAGCGGGCAGAGGAGGAAGGGGCCGGCGGCCACGGGGCCTGGCCCCAGGCGGGGGGGAGGGGCTGGGGCCCGGGGGGCCGCCCCCCTACTCACAGTTCCCTCACAGTTCCCTCACAGTTCCCTCACAGTTCCCTCACAGTTCCCTCACAGTTCCCTCACAGTTCCCTCACAGTTCCCTCACAGTTCCCTCACAGTTCCCTCACAGTTCCCTCACAGTTCCCTCACAGTTCCCTCACAGTTCCCTCACAGTTCCCTCACAGTTCCCTCACAGTTCCCTCACAGTTCCCTCACAGTTCCCTCACAGTTCCCTCACAGTTCCCTCACAGTTCCCTCACAGTTCCCTCACAGTTCCCTCACAGTTCCCTCACAGTTCCCTCACAGTTCCCTCACAGTTCCCTCACAGTTCCCTCACAGTTCCCTCACAGTTCCCTCACAGTTCCCTCACAGTTCCCTCACAGTTCCCTCACAGTTCCCTCACAGTTCCCTCACAGTTCCCTCACAGTTCCCTCACAGTTCCCTCACAGTTCCCTCACAGTTCCCTCACAGTTCCCTCACAGTTCCCTCACAGTTCCCTCACAGTTCCCTCACAGTTCCCTCACAGTTCATCCCATGGACGGAACCGGGACCTACTGTGAGGCACTGGGAAAGAAGTGGGAGGAAGCCGGGACAGACCAATATAGCCCAGTATGGACTAGACCAATATAGCCCAGTATGGACTGGAGGGAACTGCGAGGGAACCGCGAGAGAACCCCACAGAACAAACCATGGGGCACGAGAAGGCAGAGAATTAAGAATTAGGGACAGGGAGCCAGAAAAAAAAAAAGAAAAAAACCAAAGGGAGACAGAGAGCAAAAGGAATCGCAATGCGTACGGAGAGAAGAGAGAAACAATTCTAGCATAGGGTCACGCGGGAGCCAGGGACAGCAAGATGGAGAAAGGACAGAAGCTACAGGCTACAGGGCAGAGAGGGAAGAATTAATGAATAGACACAGAGAGCTGGGCAGAAAGAGATGGAGAAAGGCTAAAGATCACACGGCCTACAGGGAAGAGAGAAGAGAGGGAGGAATTTTAAAAACAGGGGCAAGAAGCCAGAGAGAGGGAGAGAGAAGCAACAATAAAATGGGGACAAGCCACAGGGCAGCGAGGAGGGAATCAATGAATAAGAACACGAGACCAAAGAGAACACAATGTAGAATGGAAAAAAGGAACAGCGGCCTACAGGGAAGGAGGAATTAAAGATCAGGGACTGGGAGGCAGACAGAGACACATGAAGAAACAAGTGAAAAAAAAGAAAAAAACAAACCAACAGCAATGGGCTACAAAGACAGAGAGGGAGGAAATGAGGAAATAAAACGTCGCAGCAAGGAGCTGGACAGAGAGAGATGAGGACAAACAAATAGCACGGGTCCACGTGACAGAGAACGTGGAATTAGAACACAGAGAGAGGGAGCCGGACAGAGAGAGAGGCCGAGAGAAACATCTAGACAGGCTACAGCGGGCAGAGGCAGGAATTAAAACCTAGGGACAGGGAGCTGGACAGAGAGAGATGGAGGTCACAGGGAACAGCGGTGGCTGCAGGAAGAACAGGAATTCATGAATAGGGAAAGGGAGCTGGACAGAGAAGAACTCAGAAAGGCAAGAACAGTAGCAGGGTACAGAGCAGAGAAGACGAATTAAAAAGCACGGGGGGAGCGTTGAGGCAGACAGAGAGAGATTAAGAAAAAAGTCACGGGCTACGTGGCAAAGCAGGAGGAATTCAGAAACGAGGATGGGAACCAAGGGAGAGTGTGCTGGTGAAGGATAACGGGCATTAAAAGTGAGGGACGGGGAGCTGGGAAAAGCGAGGCAGAGAAAAACAGAATCACAGAGAGAATCACACAAAGCCAAAAAAGAAGAAACTGAACAACAGGAACAGGTGTAACCAAAGCGATGAAATCAACCAACCAGAGACGGTGTTCCATTACGGGAACATGGAGCGTACCAATCAGCGCACCTGTCGATCTGCATTTTAGTCCCTAGGCGATCGTTAATGTCAGCAGAACAACAGACAACATGCTTCTGTCAGAAAAGGATGACAAAACGCGGTTTCGCTTAGCGGACTGAGAAAACTAGCCAAGACTGCCAAGAGTAAGAGCCGAGAAGCTAAAAGGTAATTCCGGCAGGGGGAGATCGCGACCACCGACTCACAGACCACCACCGACCCAAGTAACACCACCTACTCAGAAGAGAACAACGGAAGAGGACAACCGAGCCTGCGCAGTGATTGACATACGGAACGAGCAAGTTTGTACCCATCGCTAGACAAGACAATAACGACTATGTATGAGTATGTAAAATTTTCATCTACAAATTGTACAGGAAAGGTGCGTGAGGTACGCACGCCAGGAGGAGCGATCCCCCGTGCATCCGGCGCCGTGAATATAGAATGCCTGCTCTTTAATACTAAATTGGTGTTGAGGAGTCGTTTCCGATTTTAACGCGTTTTTCGGTAACAGTTTTGGCACCCCAGGTGGGAACCTGCTTTTGAATCTTGACGGATCCGTGGGATCGTGGGACCTGCAGCCGGCCCCGAGGAATTCTCCGGGAGAGCTTCCGATCCCCGGGCCAGAGAATTCTGAGCAAGATCCCCTGGATTGAGGTAAACAAGGCATTCTTTGAAGAAGAAACTTAGGTAGAATAATACGTGGGGTTAGTTTCCCACATAGGATAGGATAGCGGGTTTGAGTCCCACAGGCCTGCCCGTAAGGCGCGGCGAAAGCCACGCAGGGTCGGGGCCAAGAGGTGCCTCGGTTGGTAAGTCTCTGCTAGGCGAAAGCCTGTGGAGCGGGACCCGAGGGTAGGGGAGTCTTCAACAGGGGGTTGAAGTCTCCAGGGATATCTAGCAGGGGGCTACAGATCCCAGTGGCAGATTTCCAGTGAGACCTCTAACGGGGGTTGGAGTCCCTCTGACTAGTATTTGTGATAGTGCACTATCACAACTACTAGTCGACTGGGAGACGGGAGCATTACTGAGTAGGAAACCTATCCCACAGAGAACACCTTTGCAATGTATTTTGAAGCACTGGAAAGACGTCGGGGGCGGTGACCCACTAACTCGGAAACCATTAATTGAATATTGCAATCATTGGTGGCCAACGTATCAATTGGAAGGTGGGCACAAATGGCCAGAACACGAGACATTGCAATATCGTACCATCTTGCAATTAATGTTGTTTTGTAAAAAGGGAAGGCAAACGGGAAGAAGTGGCATATGTTGATTTGTTCTTTACACCGTGGAATCATCCCGAGCAGCAGAAACAGCGTGAGGTATGTCCACAAGATTCTACGGCAATGTTTCTGAAAAGAGGAAAACGTGGTGAGAACTTGAAAGAGTGTTGCTCTACTTGTGATACTGGATACTTCGCTTGATGAAACTGACAAGAAAATAGTATGGAATACAGCCAGAAGGCAGGTGCAGGGAGCACATGCTAACAGGAATTTACAGAGAACAATGAATAAGAATTTTCCATCTACAAATCCCGAGTGGGACCCTAATCAGCCAGGACCCAGGGGAATGTTGACTAGATGTCAGAGAGAGATTTTATTTGGAGTAAGACAAGCAATGCCAAAAGCAATAAATTGGTCAAAATTTATGAAGTGAGACAAGAATTAAGTGAGTCCCCTTCAGCCTTTATGGAAAGACTGAAGGTGACCACCAGAAAATATACTCATTTGAACCCAGAAAAACCAGAAAAAGCAATTCAGCTGGTCTCTATATTCATAAGACAATCAGCCCCAGATGGGGGCGGGGGGAGAGAAAACAACCTTCAGAAACTAGAACAACCTGAATCCAGAGATCTGGGTTAAATGCTTGAAGTAGCTTGGCATGAAGGAGACCAGGGGAATCAACCCTAGCTGAACACCTGGTTACACTGAAGCTACGGAATGAAGAAATAGAATTTTTGGTAGATACGGGAGCCACTTATTTGGTATTGAATACACGTGAAGAGAAATTTGATCATAAATCAGTAGATGTTGCTAGCGCAACAGGGCAAAGAAAAATTAGCCCCTCTCAGAGCCATTAAAGTTTAAATTGGAGAAGCAATGGGCAACTCACCAGTTTCTGCATATGCCTGAATGTCCACTGCCTCTGTTATGACGAGATCTATTAGGTCAATTAGATGCTCAAGTAACTTTTAAAGATGGAGAGATTAAATCACTAATACCAGAATCAAAAGCCACAGAGGCGAGAGCGTTTATGTTACAGGATTCCTCCAGGGAGGAACGGGTTCCCGAGGAAGTGGAAAACGTAGTAATTCCTTTGGTTTGAGCGAGCGGAGCTCCGGAGCAATCTAAGTGGGCAGAGCCGGTAAAAGTAACCTTAAAGCCTGGAGCCAAGCCCGTAAGACAAAAACAATACCCTATTAAGCCAGAGGCTCGAAAAGGATTACAGAAGTTAATTATAAAATTTTTCAGAATATGAGCTTTTAGTGGAATGTGAATCAGAATATAGTACTCCTGTGTCGCCAGTAAAGAAATCTAGAGGCAAAGAGTATTAGCTAGTTCACGATTTAAGGGCTATAAATCAGGTGGTCCAAGATATACATCCGGTAGTAGCTAATCCATACGCTTTACTGACCTCTTTTAAAGGAGGAGCATAAACGGTTTACTGTACTAGATTTGAAGGACGCCTTCTTTTGCATACCTCCAGGCATAAAAAGTCAAAGCCTATTTGCTTTGGAATGGGAAAGCCCCACCACAGAATGAAAGACACAGCTACCATGGACCGTACTTCCACAAGGATTTAAAAATAGTCCTACGATACTTGAGACTCAGCTGGCAAAAAAAAATTAGAGATATAGAAAAAAACAGAACCCAGGGAGAGGCATCTTGTTACAGAATGCGGATGACATTCTGATAGCGGCACAAAGTAAAGAAAAATGTTTTGAAATTTTTAAATTTTCTGGGCCAAGGAAGATGCGGAGTTTCCAGAAACAAAACCCAAATAGGAAAAGAAGCAGCCATTTATTTAGGATTTGAAATATCTCAAAGACAAAGACAATTAGAAAGTGAAAAGAAAGAAACTATTTGTCAAATTCCCGAACCTAGCAGCCCGAAGGAACTGAGAGCTTTTCTGAAAACAATGAAATAGCATCAGCTCTGGATTCTGAACTATAGACTGTATGTAAAACCATTATTTGAGGCATTGAAAGACTCAAAAGGATAAATATTTAACCTGGACGCCCGGATGCCAAACGGCATTCAAAGAACTGAAAAGAGCCTCGATGATGGCCCCTGCATTAGGCCTACCTGATTTCGCTAAACCTTTTCAGTTGTTTGTCCACGAAAGACAACATTTAGCCCTTGGAGTGCTGACACAGCGACTGGGAACCTGGAAGAGACCTGTGGGCTACTTCTCCAAACAACTCGACCACGCGAGTAAAAGATGGCCTAGGTGTTTACGGGCAGCAGCAACAACAGCGCTGCCGATCCGGGAAGCCCCAAAGTTAACAATGGGACAGAAGATGACAGTATATGTCCCGCACATAGCGGTGACTGTTTTAGAACAAAAGGGGGGTCGTTGGCTATCCCTTAGCAGAATGTTGAAATATCAAGTTGTTCTGTTAGAACAAGACGATGTGGAATCGAAGACTACTGCTATACTGAATCCTGCTATGTTTTTAACAACAGAAAACCTTACGGACAATTTAGAACACGATCGCTTGCTAACTATTGAACAAGTCTATTCCAGCAGACCAGACCTGAGACACAAACCTCTGGGAAAATCCTGATCTGGAGTTGTTTACAGATGGAAGAAGCTCTGGGCGAGAAGAGAAGCGAATGGCCGGATATGCTGTCGTTATCGCCGCCGAGGGAATGGAGTCAGGGGTGCTGCCTGCAAACACCTCAGCACAGAAAGCAGCATTGGTAGCATTGAAGCGAGCTCTGCGAATGGCAGAAGGACAAAGGATAAATATCTAGACTGATTCCAAACGTGCATTTGGTGTGATCCACGATCATGGAGCTATTGGGAAGGAGAAAGGACTGCCATCAGCCCAAGAATCATCAATACAGCATAAAGAAGAAATTCTCCAACTTCCGGAAGACGTGCAGAAACCAAAAGAAGTGGCGGTAAAGCGTTGCAAAGCTCATCAATTTGGCCAGACGGCTGTAAACATAAGCAAACGACTGACCGATAAAGCTGCAAAGAGGACTGCAGAGCAAGGTATCCTTGCACTAGTACCAGTAAAACAGATCAGAATTCCAAAGTTGAAACAGAGATATAATAAATTGGATGAGCAATTAGCAGAACAATTGGAAGCATCACAAAACACAGAGAGATGGTAGGTAACACCAGAAAAACAAGTAATAACAACAACCACCCCACAAGTTATGACACAACTTGCAAAAGAAAACCATGAGCAAACACATTAGGCTGTAGGCGCTACGGTTTTGAGTTTAAAAACATCTGTAGCGTGTGTAGGCATGACAAGAATAGTTAAACCCATAGTAGCTAAGTGTCCAATCTGTCCTAGAAATAATCCCCTGAACCAAAGGAAACAACCTTTAGGAGTAACAAAACAAAAAATTCTCCCGGAAATTATTAGCAAATTAAGTTCTCTGAGTTACCCAGACAAAATAGATATAGCAGTATTTGTCAGTGCTGATTGACAAATTTTCTAGATGGCCAGAAGCTTTCTCGTGCTGCACCGACAAAGCTAGAGTAGTAGTTAAGACGTTGCTGAAGGAAATAATACCAAGATTTAGAGTGCCAACGGGAATGTCCTCTGATAGAGCACCACATTTTTTTGCAGAGGTACTTCAACAAATTAATAAAATTTTGGGTAGAAAATGGGACCTGCATACACCCTGGAGACCACAATCAAGTGAAAAATTTCAGAACATGAAGCAAACACTAAACTGACATAGTGGAATATTATTGATCTAGGATGGAAGTATTGAGAAAATTATTATTTCAGAACTTCCAAACAGGGGAAATGTAACCAAAGTGATGAAATCAACCAGAGACGGCGTTCCATTACGGGAACATGGAGCGTACCAATCAGCGTATCTGTCGATCTGCATTTTAGTCCGTAGGCGATCGTTAATGTCAGCAGAACAACAGACAACGTGCTTCTGTCAGAAAAGGATAACAAAACGCGGTTTCGCTTAGCGGACTGAGAAAACTAGCCAAGACTGCCAAGAGTAAGAGCCGAGAAGCTAAAAGGTAATTCCGGCAGGGGGAGATCGCGACCACCGACTCACAGACCACCACCGACCCAAGTAACAGAAGAGAACAACGGAAGAGGACAACCGAGCCTGCGCAGCGATTTACATACGGAACGAGCAAGTTTGTACCAATCAGCAGACAGGACAATAATGACTATGTATGAATACGTAAAACATTGATCTACAAATTGTACGGGAAAGGTGCGTGAGGTACGCACGCCAGGAGGAGCGATCCCCCGTGCATCCGGCGCCACGAATAAAGAATGCCTGCTCTTTAATACTAAATTGGTGTTGAGGAGTCGTTTCCGATTTTAACGCGTTTTTCGGTAACACAGGGAGTCAGATCAAGAGAGCCAGAGAACAACAAAACACCGACAGGCTACAGGACAGAGCAGGAGGAATAAAAAAAAAAAAAAACGGAGCCAGAGCCAGGCAGAGAGAGGCGGAGAAAGAAAAAGGAGCCACAGGCTACAGGACAGAGAGAGGGAGGACTGAAAAGACAGGGAGGCAGGGAGACACTCAGAGCGAGATGGAGAAAGAAGGTGCGGGGGGGGGGGGGGGGGGGGGGGGAACGCAAAAAAAAAAGTAAATTTTGCAGCAGGTAAGGAAAGAGAGGGGGCCGGGGGAGAGACAGGGAGGGCCCAGGACGCACAAGAGAGGCAACGGGGCCCCAGTGGCCCAGGACTCACCGCGACTCTCGCTCTCAGCGCTGCTGGCACAATTTAGCCGTTCAGATGCTTCTTTCCCCTCCTCTCCTCCCTGCCTCTTCTGCAGCTCCAGACTCTAGGCCGTCCTCCACCTGAAGAGAATACGTGGGTGTCTTACAGCTCTTACCAGATGAGGCTTCCTAGGCACGTAGCCTAGCTCGCCCGTGCTGGAGCTGGGGGCAGGCGCACGGGGCAAGGGGGGCCAGGGGAGGCTGAGGGGGAGCTCTGGTGAGCTGGGGAGTCGGCCATCTTCTGCACCCAGAAGCTGCAGGGGGAAAAGGTCATCATCCTCCTCCTCCTTTCCCTCTTCCCTTCTATCAGCTCCCGGGTAACTCCTAGGGCTGCCCTCACCCGCTCGCCTTTAGCATACCAGAAGCCTGCCTCGGCGGGTCATTTGAAGCTTCCCATCCCACCAGCCCCAGTAGTACAGGCACACAAGGAGATACCCCTGCACCCACCAAAGGGGCTCGCTCACCTCGCCGGCAGCCCTAGGCCTCACCCGACACAGGGAATTGTGTCCGACACACCACCACGCTGCAGCAAGAGCAGAGGAGGCCTTTCCTTACCAGGAAGCAGCAACGAGCACGGCGGCATCACCTCGCAGGCACTGCAGCATCGCAGGGCTGTTACCTGCGGAGAGAGCAATGGGGATCACAGGGACGCCACCGCGCGTGCACGGCTCCCGGGCTCAGTACCCAATTCTGGTCGCTGGGCAGCAGCATTATCTGAATTACTCTTCTCGATTAATACCATCCAGAAACCGTAACTTGGCTGCATCCACAGAGCTTCTATTCCTCTGCACCTTTCCCCCTCGCAGCCCCAGCAGCGCCGTTCATTGCCTCTGCACCAAACAGCAAAGTGTCTCGAGGGAGGAGAAGCAGCACAGCAAACCTGGGGAACAAGGTTGGGTTCCCACCCCCGCAGAATAAGCCCCAGGAACTGCTTGTAGGCATGTGGCATCAGGGTTGTGATCGGGTTTTGGTTTGGTTTTCCTTTTTTTTCCCCCGCCTTCTTTACATAATGTAATAATTGGGGTTGCTTTTCCAAACTACTGAGTTCTGTGGGGATTTTTTGTGCTTTTGCCCTACAAAAAATGGTCATTTTCACTTTCGGTTTTGTGCATGAGAATGGTTGGTGGGTGCTTTTAGGTTGTTGTTCCTTCCCCCCACCCCCTTTTTTTTTTCCTTTCCAGCCGCACAAATCCAGCTGGAGTTGGCTTTCCCAGAAGCCCCAAGTTGTTTTCTTTCCACCAGAATTCTTCCTGTATTTTCACCCCTCATTGCAGGCCCAGAGTCAAGGGGTTTGAGGTATTTTTGTGCCCAGGCAGCAGCTCCCAGGCTGCATAAGCAGCCCCACAGGGGGAAGTCCCCGTTTGAGGGAATCGGCCCCAAATTGGGATGGGAAAGTGAAGAGAAGGAGAAAAAACCCTGAATAACCTGAAAAAGAACACCTACTCCAGCCCACCAAGCACCGGTCACCTTGCCTGACTCACCTCCAGGGCCCACATCACGCTCGGCTCATCGCTTAGCACCCTCAGATCACAAAAAAAAAAAAAGAGTAAAACCCATAATGGAGCCCTATAGCCATCAGTCACATCTTCCCTCCAGTACTACACACAGACTCACCTTCTTACAGCGCTCCCCTGGGCTCTCCTCCGTTGCCCTGCACGACTCATCCATCTGCACCTGGAAAAACAGTGTTACTGAACAAGTCACCTGGAGGCACAGCAACAGCTTAACCATTCCACAGCTCCTGCGCCCACGTAGGAATACCATCTAGAGCCCAACTACAGCCTGCCGTTAAAGGAAATGCATTAAATCAAACGTTAAGCCCTCGCACATACAAGCCGGAACAGCAAAAACACGGCACGCTCGCGCACCCAGGGCGCAGCCCGACGGAGGTCCACGCGCACCTCGCCGGTTTGATGCGGAGCCACCCAGCATCCCTGCGAGCACAGCTGCAGGCGCAACAGCAGTTTCACCTACACCCATCTCGGCACGCAGCGCTTCTGAAGCTTTAAGCTGAAAGCCCTACCTTGACGCTTGGCCACACTAGAAGCGAGCCGTAGCTAGGACTCCACAGAAACACAGCAACACAAATTGCACACCCACAGCGGCGACAGCCTTGCAACTACTTAGACCAGGAACAACAGAGGAAAGTAAAACGGCTTCATCACCCGCACAGGAAAAGCGGCAGACGGAGGCAAAGGGTCAGCATTCATAGCCCTTACAGAACACAGGCGTTCTCTCTCCTTCCATTCCTAAACCCATCCCTTAGGTCTAAATATCGCAGCCCTGCTGTGGCAATAGCGAGAGCGGGGAACGAGAGCCCTGCCGCCGGCCGTTTGTGCGGCAGGACACAAAAACAGAGGGACATGTTTTGCCACACACAACCCTGAATCTCCTGAAAAGTTATGTTTACCAAAAATAGGCATTTGGAACATATTGCCAAAAACAAAACATTCGGCAATAAAACTTTTATGTGTTTGACACCCGCACATTTTTTGGGAACTTGCTATTTGCTTCCTGGTTTTGCTGGTCTTCCCTCAGAAGTTCTACCTGCAGCCAAGTTATTCCCACCCGCCCGACCGGTTCAAGCATTCACCTTCCTGGTATTACCAGCACATTGAGACACAGGCGAGGAACTTAACTGCTCTTCTAAAACTATCCAAATGACAATTACAGCCCTGAAAGAGGAGTGGAAGAGAAGAACAGGAGAGATCAGGCAGCAAAAATGCTCTGCAGGCTGCTGCCAGCCAACACTGCACTCTTTTGTTAAAGCCACCCCGCCCCCCCAAATGCAAACAAAAAAACCCCCCATGACTTCATGAAGTGCGTGGGTTTTTTTTCTTTTCAGTAGTCCTTTTGGAGCTCATCCCTGTCTCAGCATCTTGTCTTGTCAGAGCATGAAGTGCAGATGATCTGTATCCCGATGACATTTGCATGGGATGAATACATTTTCAGAAATAGACCCGATCCGTGAGACTCCTGTCACCTTTGTGGTTTTAATAATCGTAACTCAATTTTATCGACTGACACACTTGTGAGAAAACTAATTAACTTGAAACGTAGCCTCTCCTCGGGGAAAAAACGTGTTAGACACCAAATGAAACCGATTCAGAGCTCCAAACCACGATGGAGCCGATAGAGCTGTTGTGACTTAGTTTGTATGTTTAATTAATTGGTTAATAACTCTTCTAAGCAGCGCAGAAAGAAGAGCTGGACCCAAAGAGGGTGCGCTGCGCTGGATCCAAAAAGCACCCTTCCTCCAGAGACCCGCCTCAGGTGGCGAGTTCGCTCTGGTGCATGCCGGCCTCCCGAACTTCGGGGTCCGATGTGACCGGACCCCCACCTCCGGGGAGGGTCCTCGTACCCTGCCCAACCCTTGCTTTCCCCTGCAGCCCCCGATGCCCCCACGCCACCCCCACAAGCAGCCAAACCGGCTTCTGCTTTTGGCCCCCAAACCAGCTCACTTTGGGACCGGTTCTCAGCCAAAAAGCCCAGCTGCTGAGCCTGTTCTCAAGTCCCAAAAGCGCAGCACTTGACCTCTGCTCCTCAGCCCAAAACCACACCACTTAGTCCCCTCGCTCAGGCCCTCAAAACGCACGACTCGATCTGTTTCAGGGCCCCGGCGTCAGCCACAGGAGCCTGCTCTCAAGGCCCAGGAACAGAAGAGCTGTGCTCTCCACGCTCAGGGACCAAACCAGCTGAACCTGGCTGCGTCCCGGCCCCCTCCGCAGTCCCCACGGGCAACGCTCAGGGCCGCGGAGAGCGCAGCCACCCCGCAGCCCTGCACCCCCACGGCCCACGCGGGCACTGTCGGGGAGGCCTTGGGAACTGAACTGCGCGGGCCCGGCCCCGCACCCCGGCGGGGCAGCCCAGCGCCGGCCCGGCAGCACTTTCTTCCTGCTCTCGCAGGCCGCGTTTCCCCGGCAGCGCCGGGCCCGCACCCCAACCCCACAGGGGGCCGGGCCCGGCCCGCCTCCAGCAAACCGCGGCGGCAGCAGCCGGGGTCCCTGCCTGCCTCGCGGGCAAGGGGGGACCCGCCCGGCACCGCAGGAGCCCCCGCCGGGGTCGCCGCCGCCGCCGCCCGACCCCGACGAGGAGCAGTCGAGAGCCGGGTGGGGCTGCCCCTACTCCCCGGGGACGGGCACGGGCTCGGCCCCAAAACCCAACCACCGACCCACGACAGCGCTCGGCCCGGGGCCGCTGCTGCCCGCACCCCGCCGCCCCCCCGGGGGCTCCGCGGACCGGGAGACCCCACAGCCCAAACCCGCCGACCCACAGCGCGCCCGGCCATGCGGCTCCTCACCTGCTCTGGCGCGGCTCCGGCTGCCCCACGGCCCGGCACGGAGCCGAACCCGGCCACCGGACCATCCGCCGACCCCCCCAACCCCCGGACGCTCCGGGACGGTTCTCGTCCCTTTTCGCTCTGACGCCTCGAGCCGAGCCGGCCCCGCTCCTCCGAGCTACCGGCGGTGCCCGCTCGGCTGCTCGGGGCCGGGCCCTGTTCTCGCCCGGACGCGAGAAGCCGCTCCGGGGTCTCCTCGGTGCGTCCAGCCCCGTGCCGTGCCGGAGCGGGGAGAGCCGGGTACGAGCGCGGAGCCCTGGGGCAGGGGTTGCCCCAGTGCCGCCGACGGTGTGTGGGGGGGGTGTCGTCGTCCCCCGCCCCACGCGGGGGGCGCACACACGGTACACCCGCGGGCAGGGGCATCCCCGGGGAGCCGTGCGGCCGGGCTGCGCCGTAGGAGGGGAAGGTGATGTTGGTTTCCCATTTTCCCCGCAAACTGATCCTCCCCCCCGGCCCCCCTTTCCCGCGCGTTACAGCCCGCGAAAAAGCTTTTAACAACCCGATCGACAACACTCCCTTTATCCCTCTTCCAGCAGCAGCAGCAGCAGCAGCGAGAGATTAAGGCAACTGCAGCAGAGGGGAGGAAGGCAAGGAGAGCCTTTTCAAGCAAGGGCAGGACAAAATGCACGGCGTGGACAGGCACAGGAGAGGCTGCATTATCTGGAAAGCACAACGCCTGCCCAAGGGCAGAAAATAAGGAACGAATTGTTTCCAAGGAGCTGCAGCAGACGAATCACCTTTTTCTTTATTGCACTCCTGCCCTTTGTTATCCAAAGCGATAGGCTTCACCACCGGGCAGAAAATAGCTGCCTAGATTTACACGGACAACCAGAAACAATCAAGCCACCCAGCAAGAAGTTCGCAGCAGAGGTATAACCCATCAGCAGCTAAAACATTTGTTACGCAGGCACAACTAGGCACTAAACAAAGGCTTTCCAACTCTGGAGGTCTAGAACAGGTAGACATTAGCACAGAAGCACAAGGGGCTCCGTCACACTGCACAAATCTCCCCGTGCCTACACACGCACACGTTCAGAAGTTAGTTATCAGAAAACGCCCGACTCAGCCATTTGCCACAGTCACGAGACTCACGAGGTGGGCTCAGAGTTTTAAGGCAAGAAATACCTCCTCCACCCCCCACCAGAGATCTTTCAGGCTCCAGACCTGCCATCTCCCCGCACCAAACGTAACCGGCCAAAGGGTTTCAGGTGACCCAAAACACAGTACACAAAAAATAACCGGGGAGAGCCCTACATTGTGGAAAAGCGAACGATGCCCGACCGGGGCTCCTCTGCGGGGCACGGCCCCCGCCCCGCCCCCGGCCCGACCCGCACGGAGATACCCCCCGGCCCGCGCCAGGCCTCACCTCACACGGAGACCCACCCGCTGCCCGAACTCACCCACCAGCGCTCTCCGGCCCCCGGACACGGCCGCGCTGCTCTCTCAGGCGGCTGCCGCAGGCGAGGCTCGGGCACCGCCAGGCCTCCAGGCGTCCCGAGGGGCTGCCGGCCACCGCAGGGGATGGCTGCCGGCGGCCGGACCGCCGCGGCGCTCCCCGCCCAGCTCCGAGCAGGCTCCGCCGGCCGTGGGCTTCCCACGCCGGGCCGCAGAGGGGCCCCGGCACCGCACAGGGACGCCTCGCGACCCGGCCGCCACACGCACCGGCCCTTCGGCCTCCACACGCACCGCTCCCGCCCCCGCTCCGACGCGCACGCGCCACCGGAAGCCCGAGCCCCGCGGGGCGGCCCTTAAAGGGCGGCCGGAAGGAACGGCCCCCACCGGCCCCGCCACCGCGCCCAGCCGGTGAGCGCCAGCGCCCCCTGCTGGCCGGGCCGCGCTCAGCTCGCGAGGGCGCCGAGGGCCGGGCGGGGCGGGGCGGGACGCCCCGGCTCGGGGCCAGCGCCTTCTCGGGGCGAGCGGGAAACCCCTGCGGGCCCCGGTCACGGCCGGGCAGAGCCGCGCGCCCTCCGAGAGCTGCTGAACGGGGCTGCCGCTCGTGACACATACCGAGCCGTCTGCGACGGGAGCGGGCAGAGGAGGAAGGGGCCGGCGGCCGCGGGGCCTGGCCGCAGGCGGGGGGGAGGGGCTGGGGCCCGGGGGGCCGCCCCCCTACTCACAGTTCCCTCACAGTTCCCTCACAGTTCCCTCACAGTTCCCTCACAGTTCCCTCACAGTTCCCTCACAGTTCCCTCACAGTTCCCTCACAGTTCCCTCACAGTTCCCTCACAGTTCCCTCACAGTTCCCTCACAGTTCCCTCACAGTTCCCTCACAGTTCCCTCACAGTTCCCTCACAGTTCCCTCACAGTTCCCTCACAGTTCCCTCACAGTTCCCTCACAGTTCCCTCACAGTTCCCTCACAGTTCCCTCACAGTTCCCTCACAGTTCCCTCACAGTTCCCTCACAGTTCCCTCACAGTTCCCTCACAGTTCCCTCACAGTTCCCTCACAGTTCCCTCACAGTTCCCTCACAGTTCCCTCACAGTTCCCTCACAGTTCCCTCACAGTTCCCTCACAGTTCCCTCACAGTTCCCTCACAGTTCCCTCACAGTTCCCTCACAGTTCATCCCATGGACGGAACCGGGACCTACTGTGAGGCACTGGGAAAGAAGTGGGAGGAAGCCTGGACAGACCAATATAGCCCAGTATGGACTAGACCAATATAGCCCAGTATGGACTGGAGGGAACTGCGAGGGAACCGCGAGAGAACCCCACAGAACAAACCATGGGGCACGAGAAGGCAGAGAATTAAGAATTAGGGACAGGGAGCCAGAAAAAAAAAAAGAAAAACACCAAAGGGAGACAGAGAGCAAAAGGAATCGCAATGCGTACGGAGAGGAGAGAGAAACAATTCTAGCATAGGGTCACGGGGGAGCCAGGGACAGCAAGATGGAGAAAGGACAGAAGCTACAGGCTACAGGGCAGAGAGGGAAGAATTAATGAATAGACACAGAGAGATGGGCAGAAAGACATGGAGAAAGGCGAAAGATCACACGGCCTACAGGGAAGAGAGAAGAGAGGGAGGAATTTTAAAAACAGGGGCAAGAAGCCAGAGAGAGGGAGAGAGAAGCAACAATAAAATGGGGACAAGCCACAGGGCAGCGAGGAGGGAATCAATGAATAAGAACACGAGACCAAAGAGAACACAATGTAGAATGGAAAAAAGGAACAGCGGCCTACAGGGAAGGAGGAATTAAAGATCAGGGACTGGGAGGCAGACAGAGACACATGAAGAAACAAGTGGAAAAAAAAAAAAAAAAACAAACCAACAGCAATGGGCTACAAAGACAGAGAGGGAGGAAATGAGGAAATAAAACATCGCAGCAAGGAGCTGGACAGAGAGAGATGAGGACAAACAAATAGCACGGGTCCACGTGACAGAGAACGTGGAATTAGAACACAGAGAGAGGGAGCCGGACAGAGAGAGAGGCCGAGAGAAACATCTAGACAGGCTACAGCGGGCAGAGGCAGGAATTAAAACCTAGGGACAGGGAGCTGGACAGAGAGAGATGGAGGTCACAGGGAACAGCGGTGGCTGCAGGAAGAACAGGAATTCATGAATAGGGCAAGGGAGCTGGACAGAGAAGAACTCAGAAAGGCAAGAACAGTAGCAGGGTACAGAGCAGAGAAGACGAATTAAAAAGCACGGGGGGAGCGTTGAGGCAGACAGAGAGAGATTAAGAAAAAAGTCACGGGCTACGTGGCAAAGCAGGAGGAATTCAGAAACGAGGATGGGAACCAAGGGAGAGTGTGCTGGTGAAGGATAACGGGCATTAAAAGTGAGGGACGGGGAGCTGGGAAAAGCGAGGCAGAGAAAAACAGAATCACAGAGAGAATCACACAAAGCCAAAAAAGAAGAAACTGAACAACAGGAACAGGTGTAACCAAAGCGATGAAATCAACCAACCAGAGACGGTGTTCCATTACGGGAACATGGAGCGTACCAATCAGCGCACCTGTCGATCTGCATTTTAGTGCCTAGGCGATCGTTAATGTCAGCAGAACAACAGACAACATGCTTCTGTCAGAAAAGGATGACAAAACGCGGTTTCGCTTAGCGGACTGAGAAAACTAGCCAAGACTGCCAAGAGTAAGAGCCGAGAAGCTAAAAGGTAATTCCGGCAGGGGGAGATCGCGACCACCGACTCACAGACCACCACCGACCCAAGTAACACCACCTACTCAGAAGAGAACAACGGAAGAGGACAACCGAGCCTGCGCAGTGATTGACATACGGAACGAGCAAGTTTGTACCCATCGCTAGACAAGACAATAACGACTATGTATGAGTATGTAAAATTTTCATCTACAAATTGTAGAGGAAAGGTGCGTGAGGTACGCACGCCAGGAGGAGCGATCCCCCGTGCATCCGGCGCCGTGAATATAGAATGCCTGCTCTTTAATACTAAATTGGTGTTGAGGAGTCGTTTCCGATTTTAACGCGTTTTTCGGTAACAGTTTTGGCACCCCAGGTGGGAACCTGCTTTTGAATCTCGACGGATCCGTGGGATCGTGGGACCTGCAGCCGGCCCCGAGGAATTCTCCGGGAGAGCTTCCGATCCCCGGGCCAGAGAATTCTGAGCAAGATCCCCTGGATTGAGGTAAACAAGGCATTCTTTGAAGAAGAAACTTAGGTAGAATAATATGTGGGGTTAGTTTCCCACATAGGATAGGATAGCGGGTTTGAGTCCCACAGGCCTGCCCGTAAGGCGCGGCGAAAGCCACGCAGGGTCGGGGCCAAGAGGTGCCTCGGTTGGTAAGTCTCTGCTAGGCGAAAGCCTGTGGAGCGGGACCCGAGGGTAGGGGAGTCTTCAACAGGGGGTTGAAGTCTCCAGGGATATCTAGCAGGGGGCTACAGATCCCAGTGGCAGATTTCCAGTGAGACCTCCAACGGGGGTTGGAGTCCCTCTGACTAGTATTTGTGATAGTGCACTATCACAACTACTAGTCGACTGGGAGACGGGAGCATTACTGAGTAGGAAACCTATCCCACAGAGAACACCTTTGGGATGTATTTTGAAGCACTGGAAAGACGTCGGGGGCGGTGACCCACTAACTCGGAAACCATTAATTGAATATTGCAATCATTGGTGGCCAACGTATCAATTGGAAGGTGGGCACAAATGGCCAGAACACGAGACATTGCAATATCGTACCATCTTGCAATTAATGTTGTTTTGTAAAAAGGGAAGGCAAACGGGAAGAAGTGGCATATGTTGATTTGTTCTTTACACCGTGGAATCATCCCGAGCAGCAGAAACAGCGTGAGGTATGTCCACAAGATTCTACGGCAATGTTTCTGAAAAGAGGAAAACGTGGTGAGAACTTGAAAGAGTGTTGCTCTACTTGTGATACTGGATACTTCGCTTGATGAAACTGACAAGAAAATAGTATGGAATACAGCCAGAAGGCAGGTGCAGGGAGCACATGCTAACAGGAATTTACAGAGAACAATGAATAAGAATTTTCCATCTACAAATCCCGAGTGGGACCCTAATCAGCCAGGACCCAGGGGAATGTTGACTAGATGTCAGAGAGAGATTTTATTTGGAGTAAGACAAGCAATGCCAAAAGCAATAAATTGGTCAAAATTTATGAAGTGAGACAAGAATTAAGTGAGTCCCCTTCAGCCTTTATGGAAAGACTGAAGGTGACCACCAGAAAATATACTCATTTGAACCCAGAAAAAACAGAAAAAGCAATTCAGCTGGTCTCTATATTCATAAGACAATCAGCCCCAGATGGGGGCGGGGGGAGAGAAAACAACCTTCAGAAACTAGAACAACCTGAATCCAGAGATCTGGGTTAAATGCTTGAAGTAGCTTGGCATGAAGGAGACCAGGGGAATCAACCCTAGCTGAACACCTGGTTACACTGAAGCTACGGAATGAAGAAATAGAATTTTTGGTAGATACGGGAGCCACTTATTTGGTATTGAATACACGTGAAGAGAAATTTGATCATAAATCAGTAGATGTTGCTAGAGCAACAGGGCAAAGAAAAATTAGCCCCTCTCAGAGCCATTAAAGTTTAAATTGGAGAAACAATGGGCAACTCACCAGTTTCTGCATATGCCTGAATGTCCACTGCCTCTGTTATGACGAGATCTATTAAGTCAATTAGATGCTCAAGTAACTTTTAAAGATGGAGAGATTAAATCACTAATACCAGAATCAAAAGCCACAGAGGCGAGAGCGTTTATGTTACAGGATTCCTCCAGGGAGGAACAGGTTCCCGAGGAAGTGGAAAACGTAGTAATTCCTTTGGTTTGAGCGAGCGGAGCTCCGGAGCGATCTAAGTGGGCAGAGCCGGTAAAAGTAACCTTAAAGCCTGGAGCCAAGCCCGTAAGACAAAAACAATACCCTATTAAGCCAGAGGCTCGAAAAGGATTACAGAAGTTAATTATAAAATTTTTCAGAATATGAGCTTTTAGTGGAATGTGAATCAGAATATAGTACTCCTGTGTCGCCAGTAAAGAAATCTAGAGGCAAAGAGTATTAGCTAGTTCACGATTTAAGGGCTATAAATCAGGTGGTCCAAGATATACATCCGGTAGTAGCTAATCCATACACTTTACTGACCTCTTTTAAAGGAGGAGCATAAACGGTTTACTGTACTAGATTTGAAGGACGCCTTCTTTTGCATACCTCCAGGCATAAAAAGTCAAAGCCTATTTGCTTTGGAATGGGAAAGCCCCACCACAGAATGAAAGACACAGCTACCATGGACCGTACTTCCACAAGGATTTAAAAATAGTCCTACGATACTTGAGACTCAGCTGGCAAAAAAAAATTAGAGATATAGAAAAAACAGAACCCAGGGAGAGGCATCTTGTTACAGAATGCGGATGACATTCTGATAGCGGCACAAAGTAAAGAAAAATGTTTTGAAATTTTTAAATTTTCTGGGCCAAGGAAGATGCGGAGTTTCCAGAAACAAAACCCAAATAGGAAAAGAAGCAGCCATTTATTTAGGATTTGAAATATCTCAAAGACAAAGACAATTAGAAAGTGAAAAGAAAGAAACTATTTGTCAAATTCCCGAACCTAGCAGCCCGAAGGAACTGAGAGCTTTTCTGAAAACAATGAAATAGCATCAGCTCTGGATTCTGAACTATAGACTCTATGTAAAACCATTATTTGAGGCATTGAAAGACTCAAAAGGATAAATATTTAACCTGGACGCCCGGATGCCAAACGGCATTCAAAGAACTGAAAAGAGCCTCGATGATGGCCCCTGCATTAGGCCTACCTGATTTCGCTAAACCTTTTCAGTTGTTTGTCCACGAAAGACAACATTTAGCCCTTGGAGTGCTGACACAGCGACTGGGAACCTGGAAGAGACCTGTGGGCTACTTCTCCAAACAACCTGACCACGCGAGTAAAAGATGGCCTAGGTGTTTACGGGCAGTAGCAACAACAGCGCTGCCGATCCGGGAAGCCCCAAAGTTAACAATGGGACAGAAGATGACAGTATATGTCCCGCACATAGCGGTGACTGTTTTAGAACAAAAGGGGGGTCGTTGGCTATCCCTTAGCAGAATGTTGAAATATCAAGTTGTTCTGTTAGAACAAGACGATGTGGAATCGAAGACTACTGCTATACTGAATCCTGCTATGTTTTTAACAACAGAAAACCTTACGGACAATTTAGAACACGATCGCTTGCTAACTATTGAACAAGTCTATTCCAGCAGACCAGACCTGAGACACAAACCTCTGGGAAAATCCTGATCTGGAGTTGTTTACAGATGGAAGAAGCTCTGGGCGAGAAGAGAAGCGAATGGCCGGATATGCTGTCGTTATCGCCGCCGAGGGAACGGAGTCAGGGGTGCTGCCTGCAAACACCTCAGCACAGAAAGCAGCATTGGTAGCATTGAAGCGAGCTCTGCGAATGGCAGAAGGACAAAGGATAAATATCTAGACTGATTCCAAACGTGCATTTGGTGTGATCCACGATCATGGAGCTATTGGGAAGGAGAAAGGACTGCCATCAGCCCAAGAATCATCAATACAGCATAAAGAAGAAATTCTCCAACTTCCGGAAGACGTGCAGAAACCAAAAGAAGTGGCGGTAAAGCGTTGCAAAGCTCATCAATTTGGCCAGACGGCTGTAAACATAAGCAAACGACTGACCGATAAAGCTGCAAAGAGGACTGCAGAGCAAGGTATCCTTGCACTAGTACCAGTAAAACAGATCAGAATTCCAAAGTTGAAACCGAGATATAATAAATTGGATGAGCAATTAGCAGAACAATTGGAAGCATCACAAAACACAGAGAGATGGTAGGTAACACCAGAAAAACAAGTAATAACAACAACCACCCCACAAGTTATGACACAACTTGCAAAAGAAAACCATGAGCAAACACATTAGGCTGTAGGCGCTACGGTTTTGAGTTTAAAAACATCTGTAGCGTGTGTAGGCACGACAAGAATAGTTAAACCCATAGTAGCTAAGTGTCCAATCTGTCCTAGAAATAATCCCCTGAACCAAAGGAAACAACCTTTAGGAGTAACAAAACAAAAAATTCTCCCGGAAATTATTAGCAAATTAAGTTCTCTGAGTTACCCAGACAAAATAGATAGAGCAGTATTTGTCAGTGCTGATTGACAAATTTTCTAGATGGCCAGAAGCTTTCTCGTGCTGCACCGACAAAGCTAGAGTAGTAGTTAAAACGTTGCTGAAGGAAATAATACCAAGATTTAGAGTGCCAACGGGAATGCCCTCTGATAGAGCACCACATTTTTTTGCAGAGGTACTTCAACAAATTAATAAAATTTTGGGTAGAAAATGGGACCTGCATACACCCTGGAGACCACAATCAAGTGAAAAATTTCAGAACATGAAGCAAACACTAAACTGACATAGTGGAATATTATTGATCTAGGATGGAAGTATTGAGAAAATTATTATTTCAGAACTTCCAAACAGGGGAAATGTAACCAAAGTGATGAAATCAACCAGAGACGGTGTTCCATTACGGGAACATGGAGCGTACCAATCAGCGTATCTGTCGATCTGCATTTTAGTCCCTAGGCGATCGTTAATGCGAACAGAACAACAGACAACGTGCTTCTGTCAGAAAAGGATGAAAAAACGCGGTTTCGCTTAGCGGACTGAGAAAACTAGCCAAGACTGCCAAGAGTAAGAGCCGAGAAGCTAAAAGGTAATTCCGGCAGGGGGAGATCGCGACCACCGACTCACAGACCACCACCGACCCAAGTAACAGAAGAGAACAACAGAAGAGGACAACCGAGCCTGCGCAGCGATTTACATACGGAACGAGCAAGTTTGTACCAATCAGCAGACAGGACAATAATGACTATGTATGAATACGTAAAACATTGATCTACAAATTGTACGGGAAAGGTGCGTGAGGTACGCACGCCAGGAGGAGCGATCCCCCGTGCATCCGGCGCCGCGAATAAAGAATGCCTGCTCTTTAATACTAAATTGGTGTTGAGGAGTCGTTTCCGATTTTAACGCGTTTTTCGGTAACACAGGGAGTCAGATCAAGAGAGCCAGAGAACAACAAAACACCGACAGGCTACAGGACAGAGCAGGAGGAATAAAAAAAAAAAAAAAACGGAGCCAGAGCCAGGCAGAGAGAGGCGGAGAAAGAAAAAGGAGCCACAGGCTACAGGACAGAGAGAGGGAGGACTGAAAAGACGGGGAGGCAGGGAGACACTCAGAGCGAGATGGAGAAAGAAGGTGCGGGGTGGGGGCGCAAAAAAAAAAAGTAAATTTTGCAGCAGGTAAGGAAAGAGAGGGGGCCGGGGGAGAGACAGGGAGGGCCCAGGACGCACAAGAGAGGCAACGGGGCCCCAGTGGCCCAGGACTCACCGCGACTCTCGCTCTCAGCGCTGCTGGCACAATTTAGCCGTTCAGATGCTTCTTTCCCCTCCTCTCCTCCCTGCCTCTTCTGCAGCTCCAGACTCTAGGCCGTCCTCCACCTGAAGAGAATACGTGGGTGTCTTACAGCTCTTACCAGATGAGGCTTCCTAGGCACGTAGCCTAGCTCGCTCGTGCACTACACGCCCGTACCCAACTCCGGGTTACGCGTACAGACCCTACGGTGCACGTTGGTGGCCTGGCCCGCTGCGGGCTATGAAGGGGGATCCTTCCTCCCCCACCTGCATGGACAGGCTCTCTCTTGCCTGCGGCAGGAAGGCAGCTGGCAGCCAGAGCACCTTCAGTTTCTTCTTCTTTACCTTTCGTTGGCGTCTCCAGCTTCAGCCGAGGCAGCTCCTGTCCGCAGCCGGGAAGGGCTTTGTCTATCCCTTTTCGGCCCTGCGCTGCGAGGACGGGCAGAGAGAAGCCACGCGAGCCTGAGACGGCCGCAGGCAACGGCATCCCCGGGGGAAGGACAGACAACCACGTCCTCAGCACGGTCTCTGGGAGAGGGAAAGAAGAAACAGTGACCGTCATTACCGTCGATCGACCCTGGCCAAAGCCTCTCCTTCCGCAGGGGCTTCTGGACACACCGCTCCCTCCCCACGCTACTGCTAAGGGCCCCTGCGCCAAGGGGGAATCCAGTGCGCTTGAGGGACGGCTTGCTGCCTTCACGACAGGGCCTGGGGGCGGCCTAAGGCTATGCAGCACGCTTATGGGGAGGTGCCGGAGCTGGGGGCAGGCGCACGGGGCAAGGGGGGCCCGGGGAGGCTGAGCGGGACCTCCGGTGGGCCGGGGAGGCGGCCATCATCTGCGCCCTGGGCACGGGGAAAAGGTCATCGTCCTCCTCCTTTCCCTCTTGCCTTCTGTCAGCTCCCGGGGAACTCACCGCTTCTCGGGAAGCGGCCGCACCCGCAAGCCCCCAGTAATCAACACGAAGCCAACCCCAAAAATACACCTCGCGTACCGTACGCGCCACGGCCGCCCGGCACCCGAGCGCCGGAAGACCGCGCCTCCCGCCACGCCCGGCGAACCACGTGACAGGGCCGGCAGCCACTGCGCCAGGAATACAGCTCCCGGCATGCTCTGCGGCACAACCCGGCCGCCCGGCAGCCGCAAGGACTACAGCTCCCGGCATGCTCTGCGGCACAACCCGGCCGCCCGGCGGCCGGTTTGATGCGGAGCCACCCAGCATCCCTGCGAGCACAGCTGCAGGCGCAACAGCAGTTACGCAGCCACAACTAGGCACTAAACAAAGGCTTTCCAACACTGGAGGTCTAGAACAGGTAGACATTAGCACAGAAGCACAAGGGGCTCCGTCACACTGCACAAATCTCCCCGTGCCTACACACGCACACGTTCAGAAGTTAGTTATCAGAAAACGCCCGACTCAGCCATTTGCCACAGTCACGAGACTCACGACATGATAACACGACATGACACGCGAGGTGGGCTCAGAGTTTTAAGGCAAGAAATACCTCCCACGCCCCCCACCCGAGATCTTTCAGGGTCCACACCTGCCATCGCCCCGCACCAAACCTACCCGGCCAAAGGCTTTCAGGTGGCCCGAAACACTGTACACAGAAAATAACCAGGGACAGACCTGCATTGTGGAAAAGCGAACGATGCCCGACCGGGGCTCCTCTGCGGGGCACGGAGCCCCCCGGCCCCGCCCGGAGACACACACCCGCCCCCCGCTGCCCAAACTCACCCACCAGCGCTCTCCGGCCCCCGGACACGGCCGCGCTGCTCTCTCAGGCGGCTGCCGCAGGCGAGGCTCGGGCACCGCCAGGCCTCCAGGCGTCCCGAGGGGCTGCCGGCCACCGCAGGGGATGGCTGCCGGCGGCCGGACCGCCGCGGCGCTCCCCGCCCAGCTCCCAGCAGGCTCCGCCGGCCGCGGGCTTCCCACGCCGGGCCGCAGAGGGGCCCCGGCACCGCACAGGGACGCCTCGCGACCCGGCCGCCACACGCACCGCTCCCGCCCCCGCTCCGCCGCGCCGCGCACGCGCCACCGGAAGCCCGAGCCCCGCGGGGCGGCCCTTAAAGGGCGGCCGGAAGGAGCGGCCCCCACCGGCCCCGCCACCGCGCCGGACCGCCCCCGCGCCCAGCCGGTGAGCGCCAGCGCCCCCTGCTGGCCGGGCCGCGCTCAGCTCGCGAGGGCGCCGAGGGCCGGGCGGGGCGGGACGCGCCGGCTCGGGGCCAGCGCCTTCTCGGGGCGAGCGGGAAACCCCTGCGGGCCCCGGTCACGGCCGGCCAGAGCCGCGCGCCCTCCGAGAGCTGCTGAACGGGGCTGCCGCTCGTGACACATACCGAGCCGTCTGCGACGGGAGCGGGCAGAGGAGGAAGGGGCCGGCGGCCGCGGGGCCTGGCCCCAGGCGGGGGGGAGGGGCTGGGGCCCGGGGGGCCGCCCTGCTGGGTCACTGCCCTGCGCCGCACCGCGCTGGGGGCTGGGGCCCGACCGGCGCCGGGGGACCGGGGGCAGCCACGAGCAGGGGGCCTGAGCTTAGCCACGGCCTGCAAAACACCCCGAAGCGTGAGACGCTGCAAGGCCAAGGTGGTCCTTGGCAATGGGGGCGCCTGGGCTCGGCCTCCGCCTTACCTGTCCTGGGTCTGCGTGGCGTTCCAGGGGAATGGTGTTTTCCTTGTGCGGAAGGTGGGCTGGCCGTTCGGCCGTGCCCCGGCCGTTACCGATCCTGCCAAAGGCGCTCGCACGCTCTGGCCCATTACTGCTGCGGTACCGCGCCGTAGCAGAAAGGTGTTGTGTTTTCTCACAAAAAGCCTCCTATGGTCAGTTGAAGAAATAACCTCCTTCCGTGGCACTGACTCTTTTTGGACAGTCCATAGCCGGCTTTCGGCTTTTGTCTTTACAGCATTCAGTTTGCTTTCTGCCTAGCTTTCTACCTGCTGTGAAACATTTGGATGGTTTTTTCTTGTTGGTTTTTTTTCCCCCTACTTGCTCCACAACTCCCACACCAACCACCCAGCGCGGCTCGCCTTTCAGCCCCCAGACCCAGGAGCCTTGCCCTGTGACGGCCCTTACATGTCAGCAGAGTTGTTCCAGCTCTCACCCTGTCCCTACCCAGCTGAGGACGTCTGTGTCCGTGGGAGACACCCAGACACTCCCCCTGCAGCGTGGCAGCCCCCTGCCCCGTCAGTGAAAACTGCGGCAATATCGGCTAAGTTTAAAAGCGTCGGCAGGAGGTGCAGAATACGTAAATAAAGCGGCGGTTGGCTGCCGGGTATGGGTGCGATATAAATACATTTTGTTTACAGGCCTTCGTGCCTATTCAGCGTTGAACGGCACCGCAGCCCACCCACCCCGGGGCTCACGGGGCTCGGAGAAGGGTTTCTCCAAGGGCACAACCTAAGGCAGCGCAGGAAGCCCAGCTGCCACGCTCCCAGTCGCTACGGGACGCTTGCTTACAGCTACACCGACGAGGGTACGGATGAGGCTGGAACTAGCAGAAATGCTGACTCTTCTGGCCTTTTATTTGTGGAAGGTACAGCGCGCGAGCCTCGGCGGCTCACAGGAGAAGCGCGCAGTGCTGCCTAACTCTCATTCTCAGCTCACGTACTACTGCCAAAGCTCCTGCCCTGTGCTGTGCCAGATGCCGGCTGGCGTGAGCACCTGGGCTCCTGAGGGACCCCCTTGTCCTGAGAGCCAGAGGTACTCACTTCCCTTTGCATGAGGCCTGTAGGAGATATACCCTGCAATTTAAAAAATCCGTATCAAATGTGGCAGACTCAAAAGAGGGCATTTTTAAAAAGGCAGGTTTGTTTTCTTTGTTAACTTTACGATCTACAGCCTAGCAAAGAGCTCCCTTTCAGTGTCAGTCGCTTGGCTTTCTCCCCTACTGACGAGGTCCCAGCCTCCCGGTGAGATCTCGCTGGAGATATTCTGAGTTTCCCTCGAGTACGTGGCTGCCCTGGCCCGAGGCCAGCGAAGAAGCTGACTTTGCCCGTGCCTGAATCAGCAACAGGTCCAGCAGGCGACTTGCAGAGCCCAGGGAACCCTCGTAAAGAGGTTTGGGGGTGGGGCGCGCCACATCTGCGGCATCGGCCGTGGGAAAGGACCGGCGCAGTAAAACAGGTGGGTGAAACCGCGGTCCGCGCCAATACGTGCTGCTGCCTGGGGCATCGCTTTGCTGCGGGTCAAGTCAGATGCTCTCTGTGAGAGTCAGTCAGGGTAAAGGCAGCAGCAGATTTCTTTTCTGCTCATTTTAACAAAGGCTGGACGGAGCCCATAGAGGAAGGCACTACGCGTCTTGCTGGGTTGGTTTCCCTGCCTTCTCGTAAGCTGTCGCGGAAACTTGCACGAGCAAAGCCTGTGCAAGCTGATGACAGCCACACACGGTTGAAGAGGGAGCAGACGGTGAGAGCAGAGGTACGCGCTCAGGCTGTGCGCTGGAAGCTAATGCTAATGCTGCAAAATAAAGAGTGGATTTTCTTTTTTGGGTTTAGGTGAGCGCTAAACATGACATGTGCGTATGTGCGTGTGTCTCTCGCAGGTTTTTGTCATACACCCCACCCTCCCACCCCAAAAAAACAACCCACACATGCCACGCGTTAAACAGTGGTTTTCCGTTGTACTTAGAAGTGCTTACATAGGTGTGTTGTTTTTTTTCTTTTTTATTTTTTAATGCAGAAACAGCAATACGATAGATTTAATACAGCTAGCAATTAGATGGGTGTAGCTTTAGAGCGTCGGCTGTTTACAAAGCAACCGCACACCTTCTTTAACTCACAGTTTAAACAAGTAAACTTGCAGTGCATCACACGTGCTTTGTACAGTCACGTTCCACACGGCAGGCCAGATGCTTCACCCTGCCTTGTCCTTGTTGCCCCGACTCCAACGGGACCGCCGAGGCCATCCTGGGGACAGCGCCGCTTTCTAGCAGCTGGGTTGCTTGCCTGGACGCCCCACAGACAAAGAGTCATTTCCCCACTGAACCTCTTCTCAAATAATTTCCTAGCCCTGCAGGCCCCACGTCCTTTGGTTCATATTTCCTTTTTTCCGGGCTTGATGCACAGGACCGACGATTTCCAGAAATAGAAACAGAGGCTGATTCAGTCCAGGCTCAACATTCTCTGACCTAAACCAAACTGTCTTCGAAGAGATAGCTGTACCGTAGGCACCACCTCGGGAACAGAAGTTGCCCTGTCATTAAAAAAAAAAAAAAAGAAGGAAAACAAGGCATTTCAGGCTGAGGAGGCTGAGCGGTGTGCTGGGGGCGGTGGGGGTTGGAAAGAAACAGTTCAGACGATTAGAGCGAGCTTAGCGTTGCAAAGCGTGCCATTATTTTTAATTTGGCAGTCAGAAGACAATAGATTCTGACACTGATTTCCTGTGTGCTGCGGGAGTTCTCTCCTCAGCATTCCTGTGCACCATTTTACTTTTGTGTCCCGTCCGCTTCGCTTTTGCGCTGTAGCTCTCCGGTTCTAGCTACGCTTCCCACCACCCCCATTACTCTTTGACAAGCCCAGCTCTCACTGTGCTTCCCTTCCCTTCCCTTCCCTTCCCGTATGCGCGTGCAGGGAAAAGCCCGCGCGTCTGCCACTACAGGACACGCTCTGGGAGGCAGGAGAGATGACGACGCTCCCTGACAGAGGACACAGCTGAGGGGTGGTCCGCCGGGGCTGGGGAGATGGCAGCACCTTCCCTCAGCTGCCCCATCCGAGCACGGGTGCAGGTGAGCACTGAGGAGAGACAAGCAGGCAGGAGCCGCAGAGCGAGAGAGAAAATAAAATTCACGGGTGGGTGCTACTTGCGTCTCATTTTTAGCGCAAGGGATGAATTCTCAGCACATTCTTGGAGCTGCCCCTTTGGGACTCACAGAGAAGAGGGAGGTTGGCCACGCGGTGCAGCCCAGCTCTGCTTCCCCTAAATGGTTTTACTGTTCAGGTGTTGCCCTAATCTGGCCGGTACCCCTGCAAAGAGTTTGGGATTTCTGCTGCCTCTCCGGGCCAGCCGCAGACCCTGACTTCATCGCAGCGAATGACCCTGCGCTCGTCAGAGCGGTTGCCGAGTCACATCCCGCTGCCTTCCCTGCAGAACCGGTGACCCTTTTTCAGCCCTTGCCCCCTCTTCTCTCCGCTCGTTGCCCATCCCTTTATCAGTGCCGGCACCGATCCTGCCTCCAGCTCGCCCTGTCTCCACCTGCGAGCGCCCAACACGCGCTAAATGTCTCCTCAAGGACGCACGGAAGAGACGCGCAGGTAACCCAGCACAGACCCCCTGCAAACATCTTCTTTCCATTTTCTTTCCTCTCCTGACACGAAGAGATGACTTAGGAAAAAGCGTACTGCTCACACTTCACCTGCACTGCTTCTACTTTCACTTTCGCTCTCCTTGGCAGTAATTAATAGCGGTGGCTGGGGGGGCTGGGGCATTCCCCCAAAGCGGCTGCAGTTACATCCGGGCGGTTGTGGCACTCCATTAGCTCTGTAGTTTTTAAATCTAAATCTTCTGGAATTGTTAGTTCTGCTCAGGAATCACCCGTACCTGCAAATTTTCTTAATAGCTACGCTTGACCCCAGCCACTGTTTAACAGCTCACCTTTATTTCTCTTCATTTAAGAACCTAAAGCTTCGTTTACTGCTTGGGTTGGAAGCAGGAGCTGTCGCTGCCTCTGAACTTTCTAACAGCCCTGTTACAATTTCAGTACTACCCGCTCCCAATTTAGCTTTCCGGGTCGATTTTCATTCTAGATTCGAAAATTTCCTTATTTTGTTTCTGATCAGGAGTCATTAATGCCTGCAGTTGATTTAGTAACGGCTGTATTTAGATTGAGCTATTAATGACTCGCAACTCTATTTATGGCATAAAAAAGGACTGCCTTTATTTTTTTTAACTACAGATTAGGAATAATGACTGCCTGGTTTGTTCAGTAATAGGTGTGATTAAATTTAGTCACGACTCCTCCCTAAATAATATGTATTTATTTGCACTCTAACAATTTAACCTTCCCTTTACCGGCCAGGGGCACCGACAAGTGCCCGTGCGTACCTCCGCTCCCCCTGCGCCGGCTCCCCAGGGAACAGCCTCTTACCCTGACCAGAGTCTGCAGCGGCCCGTTGTCATCCCAGCTCCTCGCCCTCGAGAAAGCGGCCGCCTGAAGCGGCGGCAGCTCCGCTGCTGCCCAGAGGGGACGGAAATGGCGCGGGGTAAAGCTCTCCGGGCCGCCTGCGTCCCGCGCGGAGGCGGTGACCTCAGCAGCCTGTACGCTGTTGGGGCCGAGCCAACAACCTGAGGAGGAGTCGCAGGGCGTAGCTGTTTCTGCAACAACCACGCTTTCCCGCCTGGCTGGACAAGAAAGCGGGGCCTGCGGGGGCCTGGAGAGGCAGCATCGCTGCAGGTTGTGCCACGGCTGTTGAGAGGCCAAGGCAACACCTGAAACAGTGAACGGCACAACTAGTGAAAACCCCCAAGGTTCCGGGTTCAGTAAAGACAGGAATTGCAGCAGCACAATAAAATGATCTCACGAGGGGAAAAAAAACAGCAAAGCAAAAACCAAACCCCAAACAGAACACCATACCACTAACCCGTCTCACCGCCCCCTCAGCGCCCAAAACAGCATCCTGGGAGAAAAAAAGCAAAGCAGGCCACAAGGGACCTTTCTAGTACAGATGCCGCCAAAGAGTGCCAAGCTCTGGAATCCTTACCTCAGGCAACGCCTCCGCTTCTCTAAACGCCAGAGCACGCCTGCCCGGGGGGCTGAGACAGCCCCAAAGCTGCGACCGCCCGAGGGAACACGGGAGCACCGACGCCAGAGAAGCCCAGGGCCAGAGCCGGGGCTCTTCCACCCCCGGGCCCCGCCCCCGCCCTTCCCACAGCGCCCCGCGAAAGGGGCGGGCCGAGCCCCCCGGGGGGTGAAGGCCCCGGGAGCCGTACGAGAGCCGCCTGGAGTTCCCGGCACGGGAGGGAGGGGGGAGAGAAAACACCCAAACCGAGCCCCCCGGGCGGAGCAAACACAGGCTCGGGCTGTTGCCGGGGGGCGGGGCCTGTCGCTAAGGGGAGAGAGCCGGCACCGCCCCCCGGGCCGTTGCCGGGGGGTGGGGCCTGTCGCTAAGGGGAGAGAGCCGGCACCGCCCCCCGGGCCGTTGCCGGGGGGTGGGGCCTGTCACTAAGGGGGTGTGTCCAAAGGGACGCTGGCAATGCCCCTGGAGCCATCACCAAGGGCAGGGCCTGTTGCTATGGAGGGTGGGGCCAGGCAGCACCAGCAACACCCCCAGGCTGTCACCAGGGGGTGGGACCTGTTGCTAACTGGGGATGCTGGGGAGCACACGAGCACGGCCCCACCCCACCAGGCCCTCGCCAGGGGGCGGGGCCTGTCGCAAAGGTGGGTGGGGCCAGAGGGGTCAGATATCAGCCCGCGCGTATAGACCAGTGCGTCCCAGTAATGACCAACATGCCACACAGTATGGATCCCAGTACATCCCAGCTCCCTCCCAGCGACGCCCAGTACATCCCAGTTCCCTCCCAGTACATCCCAGTTCCCTACCAGTGCAGCCCAGTACATCCCAGATCCCTCCCAGTCCGTCCCAGTACCCTCCCAGTCCGTCCCAGTCCGTCCCAGTACATCCCAGTTCCCTCACAGTACATCCCAGTTCCCTCACAGTTCACACACAGTTCACTCCCAGTTCCATTCCAGTACATCCCAGTACATGCCTGTTGCCTCCCAGTTTCCTCTAAGTACATCCCAGTACTTCAAAGTTCCCTCCCAGTACATCCCAGTTCCCTCTAAGTACATCCCAGTACTTCACAGTTCACTCCCACTACATCCCAGTACGTCCCAGTTACCCCTTGGTACATAACACTTCCCTCCCAATACATCCCAGTTCCCTCCCATTACATCCCAATTCCCTCTCAGTACATCCCAGTTCCCTGCCAGTATGTCCCAGTACATCCCAGTTCCCTCACAGTACATCCCAGTTCCCTCCCACTACATACCAGTTCCCTCCCAGTACATCCCAGTACATCCTGGTACATCCCAGTTCCCACCCAGTACATCCTACTACATACCAGTTCCCTCCCAGTTCCATCCCACTTCCATCCCAGTTCCATCCCAGTACATCCCAGTACTTCACAGTTCCCTCCCAGTACATCCCAGTTCCCTCTAAGTACATCCCAGTACTTCACAGTTCCCTCCCAGCACATCCCAGTACGTCCCAGTTCCCCTCAGTACATAACACTTCCCTCCCAGTACATAACAGTACATCCCAGTGTCCTCACACTATGTCCCAGTTCCCTCCCAGTACATAACAGTTACCTACTAGTACATCCCAGTACATCCCAGTAGATCCTGGTACATCCCAAATCCCTGCCAGTTCCACCCGGTACAACCCAGTACAAGCCTGTACACCCTAGTTGCTCCACAGTACATCCCAGGGCATCTCCGCACATTGTAGTGCCTCCCAGTACATCCCAGGTCCCTCCCAGTACATTCCAGTTCCCTCCCAGTTCCCTCCCAGTACATCCCAGTTCCCTCTAAGTACATCCCAGTACTTCACAGTTCCCTCCCAGTACATCCCAGTTCCCTCTAAGTACATCCCACTACTTCACAGTTCCCTCCCGGCACATCCCAGTACGTCCCAGTTGCCCTCAGTACGTAACACTTCCCTCCCAGTACATACCAGTACATCCCAGTGTCCTCACAGTACGTCCCAGTTCCCTCCCAGTACATCCCAGTTCCCTCCCAGTACTGGGATGGAACTGGGATGTACTGGGAGGGAACTGGGATGTACTGGGATGTAATGGGACGGAACTGGGATGTATTGGGAGGCACTGGGAAAGAAGTGGTAGTGAACCGGGAGGGAATTGGAATGTACGGGGATGAACTGGTAGGAAACTGGGATGTACTGGCATGGAACGGGGATGTATTGGGATGTACAGGAACGGAACTGGAATGTACTGCGATGTACTGGGATGTACTGGGAGCAAACTGGGATTTACTGGGATGTACTGGGAGGAAACTGGGATATACTGGGTGGAAACTGGAATATACTGGGAGGCCCTGGGAGGGAAGTGGGTGTCAACTGGGACATTCCAGTTTCCTCCCAGTACATCCCAGTTCCCTACCAGTGCAGCCCAGTACATCCCAGATCCCTCCCAGTCCCTCCCAGTTCCCTCCCAGTCCGTCCCAGTCCGTCCCAGTACATCCCAGTTCCCTCACAGTACATCCCAGTTCCCTCCCAGTTCACACACAGTTCACTCCCAGTTCCATTCCAGTACATCCCAGTACATGCCAGTTGCCTCCCAGTTTCCTCTAAGTACATCCCAGTACTTCACAGTTCACTCCCACTACATCCCAGTACGTCCCAGTTCCCCCTTGGTACATAACACTTCCCTCCCAATACATCCAAGTTCCCTCCCAGTACATCCCAATCCCCTCCCAGTATGTCCCAGTACATCCCAGTTCCCTCCCAGTACATCCCAGTTCCCTCCCAGTACATCCCAGTACATCCTGGTACATCCCAGTTTCCTCCCAGTACATCCTACTACATACCAGTTCCCTCCCAGTTCCATCCCAGTAAATCCCAGTTCCATCCCAGTATATCCCAGTACTTCACAGTTCCCTCCCAGTACATCCCAGTTCCCTCTAAGTACATCCCAGTACTTCACAGTTCCCTCCCAGCACATCCCAGTACGTCCCAGTTCCCCTCAGTACATAACACTTCCCTCCCAGTACATAACAGTACATCCCAGTGTCCTCATAGTACGTCCCAGTTCCCTCCCAGTACCTCCCAGTTCCCTACCAGTACATCCCAGTTCCCTACCAGTTCCTTCCCAGTACATAACAGTTACCTCCCAGTACATCCCAGTACATCCCAGTAGATCCTGGTACATCCCAAATCCCTGCCAGTTCCATCCGGTACAACCCAGTACAAGCCTGTACATCCTAGTTCCTCCACAGTACATCCCAGGGCATCCCCGCACATTGTAGTGCCTCCCAGTACATCCCAGTACCCTCCCAGTACTGGGAGGGAACTGGGACGTACTGGGAGGGAACTGGGATGTACTGGGATGTAATGGGACGGAACTGGGATGTATTGGGAGGCACTGGGAAAGAAGTGGTAGTGAACCGGGAGGGAATTGGGATGTACGGGGATGAACTGGTAGGGAACTGGGATGTACTGGCATGGAACGGCGATGTATTGGGATGTAGTGGGAGCGAACTGGGATTTACTGGGATGTACTGGGAGGAAACTGGGATATACTGGGAGGAAACTGGGATATACTGGGAGGCACTGGGAGGGAACTGGGTGTCAACTGGGACATTCCAGTTTCCTCCCAGTATATCCCAGTTCCCTACCAGTGCAGCCCAGTACATCCCAGATCCCTCCCAGTCCGTCCCAGTTCCCTCCCAGTCCGTCCCAGTACATCCCAGTACATCCCAGTTACCTCACAGTTCACACACAGTTCACTCCCAGTTCCATTCCAGTACATCCCACTACATGCCAGTTGCCTCCCAGTTTCCTCTAGGTACATCCCAGTACTTCAAAGTTCCCTCCCAGTACATCCCAGTTCCCTCACAGTACATCCCAGTACTTCACAGTTCACTCCCACTACATCCCAGTACGTCCCAGTTCCCACTTGGTACATAACACTTCCCTCCCAATACATCCCAGTTCCCTCCCATTACAATTCCCTCCCAGTACATCCCAGTTCCCTGCCAGTATGTCCCAGTACATCCCAGTCCCCTCCCAGTAAATCCCAGTTCCCTGCCAGTATGTCCCAGTACATCCCAGTTCCCTCCCAGTACATCCCAGTTCCCTCCCAGTACATCCCAGTACATTCTACTACATACCAGTTCCCTCCCAGTTCCCTCCCAGTACATCCTGGTACATCCCAGTACATCCCAGTACTTCACAGTTCCCTCCCAGCACATCCCAGTACGTCCCAGTTCCCCTCAGTACATAACACTTCCCTCCCAGTACATACCGGTACATCCAAGTGTCCTCATAGTACGTCCCAGTTCCCTCCCAGTACATCCCAGTTCCCTCCCAGTACATCCCAGTTCCCTACCAGTTCCTTCCCAGTACATAACAGTTACCTCCCAGTACATCCCAGTACATCCTGGTACATCCCAAATCCCTTCCAGTTCCACCCGGTACAACCCAGTACAAGCCTGTACATCCTAGTTCCTCCACGGTACATCCCAGGACATCCCCGCACATTGTAGTGCCTCCCAGTACATCCCAGTTCCCTCCCAGTACATCCCAGTTCCCTACCAGTCCGTCCCAGTTCTCTCCAGTACATCCCAGTACATCCCAGTTCCCTCTCAGTACATCCTACTACATACCAGTTCCCTCCCAGTTCCCTCCCAGTTCCCTCCCAGTACCTCCCAGTTCCCTCCCAATTCCTTCCCAGTACACAACAGTTACCTCCCAGTACATCCCAGTTCCATCCCAGTACATCCGAGTTCCATCCCAGTACATCCCAGTACATCCCAGTTCCCTCCCAGTACGTCCCAGTTCCCTCCCAGTCCGTCCGAGTTCCCTCCAGTACATCCCAGTACATACCAGTTCCCTCCCAGTACATCCTACTACATACCAGTTCCCTCCCAATTCCTTCCCAGTACACAACAGTTACCTCCCAGTACATCCCAGTTCCATCCCAGTACATCCGAGTTCCATCCCAGTACATCCCAGTTCCCTCCCAGTACGTCCCAGTTCCCTCCCAGTCCGTCCGAGTTCCCTCCAGTACATCCCAGTACATAACAGTTCCCTCCCAGTACATACTAGTACATACCAGTTCCCTGCCAGTTCACTCCCAGTACCTCCCAGTTACCTCCCACTTCCTTCCCAGTACACAAGTTACCTCCCAGTACATCCCAGTTCCATCCCAGTACAACCCAGTTCCATCCCAGTACATCCCAGTACTTCACAGTTCCCTCCCACCACATCCCAGTACGTCCCAGTTCCCCTCAGTACATAACACTTCCCTCCCAGTACATACCAGTACATCCCAGTGTCCTCACAGTACGTCCCAGTTCCCTCCCAGTACGTCCCAGTTCCCTCCCAGTACATCCCAGTTCCCTACCAGTACATCCCAGTTCCCTCCCATTTCCTTCCCAGTACATAACAGTTACCTCCCAGTACATCCCAGTACATCCCAGTAGATCCTGGTACATACCAAATCCCTGCCAGTTCCACCCGGTACAACCCAGTACAAGCCTGTACATCCTAGTTCCTCCACAGTACATCCCAGGGCATCCCCGCACATTGTAGTGCCTCCCAGTACATCCCAGTTCCCTCCCAGTACATCCTACTACCTACCAGTTCCCTCCCAGTTCACTCCCAGTACACAACAGTTACATCCCAGTACGTCCCAGTTCCCTCCCAGTACGTCCCAGTACATCCCAGTTCCGTCCCAGTTCCCTACCAGTGCGTCCTAGTTCCCTCCCAGTACGTCCCAGTTCCCTCTTAGTCCATTCAAGTTCCCTCCAGTATATCCCAGTACATCCCAGTTCCCTCCAGTACATCTCAGTTCTCTCCCATTTCCCTCCCAGTACATCCCAGTTCGCTCACAGTTCACACACAGTTCACTCCCAGTTCACTCACAGTTCACTCCCAGTTCCATTCCAGTACATCCCAGTACATGCCAGTTCCCTCCCAGTACATCACACTACATCCCAGTTCCCTCCCAGTTGCTGCTAAGTACATCCCAGGACTTCACAGTTCCCTCCCAGCACATCCCAGTACGTCCCAGTTCCCCTCAGTACATAACACTTCCCTCCCAGTACATACCAGTACATCCCAGTGTCCTCACAGTACGTCCCAGTTCCCTCCCAGTACATAACAGTTCCCTCCCAGTCCGTCCCAATCCCCTCCCAGTACGTCCCAGTTCCCTGCCAGTATGTCCCAGTACATCCCAGTTCCCTCCCAGCACATCCCAGTTCCCTCCCAGTAAATCCCAGTTCCCTCCCAGTTCCCTCCCACTACATCCCAGTACATCCCAGTATATACCAGTTCCCTCCCAGTACATCCCAGTTCCATCCCAGTACATCCCAGTTCCCACCCAGTACATCCTACTACATACCAGTTCCCTCCCAGTTCACTCCCAGTACATCCCAGTACTTCACAGTTCCCTCCCAGTACATCCCAGTACGTCCCAGTTCCCCTCAGTACATAACACTTCCCTCCCAGTACATAACAGTACATCCCAGTGTCCTCACAGTACGTCCCAGTTCCCTCCCAGTACATCCCAGTTCCCTACCAGTACGTCCCAGTTCCCTCCCAGTTCACTCCCAGTACATAACAGTTACCTCCCAGTACATCCCAGTACATCCCAGTAGATCCTGGTACATCCCAAATCCCTGCCAGTTCCACCCGGTACAACCCAGTACAAGCCTGTACATCCTAGTGCCTCCACAGTACATCCCAGGGCATCCCCGCACATTGTAGTGCCTCCCAGTACATCCCAGGTCCCTCCCAGTTCACTCCCAGTACACAACAGTTACCTCCCAGTACATCCCAGTACATCCTAGTAGATCCTGGGACATCCCAAATCCCTGCCAGTTCCACCCGGTACAACCCAGTACAAGCCTGTACATCCTAGTGCCTCCACGGTACATCCCAAGACATCCCCGCACATTGTAGTGCCTCCCAGTACATCCCAGTTCCCTCCCAGTACTGGGAGGGACCTGGGATGTACTGGGAGGGAACTGGGACGTACTGGGAGGGAACTGGGATGTACTGGGATGTAATGGGACGGAACTGGGATGTATTGGGAGGCACTGGGAAAGAAGTGGTAGTGAACTGGGAGGGAATTGGGATGTACGGGGATGAACTGGTAGGAAACTGGGATGTACTGGCATGGAACGGGGATGTATTGGGATGTACAGGAACAGAACTGGAATGTACTGCGATGTACTGGGAGCAAACTGGGATTTACTGGGATGTACTGGGAGGAAACTGGGATATACTGGGAGGAAACTGGGATATACTGGGAGGCACTGGGAGGGAAGTGGGTGTCAACTGGGACATTCCAGTTTCCTCCCAGTACACCCCAGTTCCCTACCAGTGCAGCCCAGTACATCCCAGTTCCCTCCCAGTCCGTCCCAATCCCCTCCCAGTACATCCCAGTTCCCTGCCAGTATGTCCCAGTACATCCCAGTTCCCTCCCAGTACATACCAGTTCCCTCCCAGTACATACCAGTTCCCTCCCAGTACATCCTGGTACATCCCAGTTCCCACCCAGTACATCCTACTACATACCAGTTCCCTCCCAGTTCACTCCCAGTACATCCCAGTACTTCACAGTTCCCTCCCAGTACATCCCAGTACATCCCAGTTCCCCTCAGTACATAACACTTCCCTCCCAGTACATAACAGTACATCCCAGTGTCCTCACAGTACGTCCCAGTTCCCTCACAGTACATCCCAGTTTCCTCCCAGTTCACTCCCAGTACATAACAGTTACCTCCCAGTACATCCCAGTACATCCCAGTAGATCCTGGTACATCCCAAATCCCTGCCAGTTCCACCCGGTACAACCCAGTACAAGCCTGTACATCCTAGTTCCTCCACAGTACATCCCAGGGCATCCCCGCACATTGTAGTGCCTCCCAGTACATCCCAGATCCCTCCCAGTACATCCCAGATCCATCCCAGTCTGTCCCAGTACGTCCCAGTACATCCCAGTTCCCTCACAGTACATCCCAGTTCCCTCACAGTTCACACACAGTTCACTCCCAGTTCCATTCCAGTACATCCCAGTACATGCCACTTTCCTCCAAGTAAATCCCAGTACCCTCCCACTACATTCAAGTTCCCTCCCACTTCCCTCTAAGTACATCCCAGTACTTCACAGTTCACTCCCAGTACATCCCAGTTCCCCCTCGGTACATAACAATTCCCTCCCAGTACACCCCAGTACATCCCAGTTCCCTCCCAGTATGTCCCACTACATCCCAGTTCCCTCCCAGTCCATCCCAGTTCCCTCCCAGTAAATCCCAATTCCCAACACTTTCCACCCAGTACATCCCAGTTCCCTCCCAGTACATACCAGTTCCCTCTAAGTACATCCCAGTACTTCACAGTTCCCTCCCAGTTCACTCCCAGTACACAACAGTTACCTCCCAGTACATCCCAGTACATCCTAGTAGATCCTAGGACATTTCAAATCCCTGCCAGTTCCAGCCGGTACAACCGAGTACAAGCCTGTACATCCTAGTTCCTCCACAGTACATCCCTGTGCATCCCCGCACATTGTAGTGCCTTCCAGTACATCCCAGGTCCCTCCCAGTTCACTCCCAGTACACAACAGTTACCTCCCAGTACATCCCAGTAGATCCTGGTACATCCCAAATCCCTGCCAGTTCCACCCGGTACAACCCAGTACAAGCCTGTACATCCTAGTTCCTCCACGGTACATCCCAGGACATCCCCGCACATTGTAGTGCCTCCCAGTACATCCCAGCTCCCTCCCAGTACTGGGAGGGAACTGGGACGTACTGGGAGGGAACTGGGATGTACTGGGATGTAATGGGACGGAACTGGGATGTATTGGGAGGCACTGGGAAAGAAGTGGTAGTGAACCGGGAGGGAATTGGGATGTACGGGGATGAACTGGTAGGAAACTGGGATGTACTGGCATGGAACGGGGATGTATTGGGATGTACAGGAACGGAACTGGAATGTACTGCGATGTATTGGGATGTACTGGCAGCGAGCTGGGATTTACTGGGATGTACTGGGAGGAAACTGGGATATACTGGGAGGAAACTGGGATATACTGGGAGGCATTGGGAGGGAAGTGGGTGTCAACTGGGACATTCCAGTTTCCTCCCAGTACATCCCAGTTGCCTACCAGTGCAGCCCAGAACATCCCAGTTCCCTCCCAGTCCGTCCCAATCCCCTCCCAGTACATCCCAGTTCCCTGCCAGTATGTCCCAGTACATCCCAGTTCCCTCCCAGTACATACCAGTTCCCTCCCAGTACATCCCAGTTCCCTCCCAGTTCCCTCCCACTACATCCCAGTACATCCCAGTTCCCTCCCAGTACATACCAGTTCCCTCCCAGTACATCCCAGTTCCCTCCCGGTACATCCCAGTTCCCACCCAGTACATCCTACTACATACCAGTTCCCTCCCAGTTCACTCCCAGTACATCCCAGTACTTCACAGTTCCCTCCCAGTACATCCCAGTACGTCCCAGTTCCCCTCAGTACATAACACTTCCCTCCCAGTACATAACAGTACATCCCAGTGTCCTCACAGTACGTCCCAGTTCCCTCACAGTACATCCCAGTTCCCTACCAGTACATCCCAGTTACCTCCCTGTTCCTTCCCAGTACATAACAGTTACCTCCCAGTACATCCCAGTAGATCCTGGTACATCCCAAATCCCTGCCAGTTCCACCCGGTACAACCCAGTACAAGCCTGTACATCCTAGATCCTCCACAGTACATCCCAGGGCATCCCCGCACATTGTAGTGCCTCCCAGTACATCCCAGTTCCCTCCCAGTACTGGGAGGGACCTGGGATGTACTGGGAGGGACCTGGGACGTACTGGGAGGGAACTGGGATGTACTGGGATGTAATGGGACGGAACTGGGATGTAATGGGACGGAACTGGGAAAGAAGTGGTAGTGAACCGGGAGGGAATTGGGATGTACGGGGATGAACTGGTAGGAAACTGGGATGTACTGGCATGGAACGGGGATGTATTGGGATGGACAGGAACAGAACTGGAATGTACAGCGATGTATTGGCATGTACTGGCAGCGAGCTGGGATTTACTGGGATGTACTGGGAGGAAACTGGGATATACTGGGAGGAAACTGGGATATACTGGGAGGCACTGGGAGGGAAGTGGGTGTCAACTGGGACATTCCAGTTTCCTCCCAGTACACCCCAGTTCCCTACCAGTGCATCCCAGTACATCCCAGTTCCCTCCCAGTCCGTCCCAATCCCCTCCCAGTACATCCCAGTTCCCTGCCAGTATGTCCCAGTACATCCCAGTTCCCTCCCAGTACATACCAGTTCGCTCCCAGTACATACCAGTTCCCTCCCAGTTCCCTCCCACTACATCCCAGTTCCCTCCCAGTACATACCAGTTCCCTCCCAGTACATCCCAGTACATCCTGGTACATCCCAGTTCCCTCCCAGTACATCCTACTACATACCAGTTCCCTCCCAGTTCACTCCCAGTACATCCCAGTACTTCACAGTTCCATCCCAGTACATCCCAGTACGCACCAGTTCCCCTCAGTACATAACACTTCCCTCCCAGTACATAACAGTACATCCCAGTGTCCTCACGGTACGTCCCAGTTCCCTCCCAGTACATCCCAGTTTCCTACCAGTACATCCCAGTTCCCTCCCAGTTCACTCCCAGTACATAACAGTTACCTCCCAGTACATCCCAGTACATCCCAGTAGATCCTGGTACATCCCAAATCCCTGCCAGTTCCACCCGGTACAACCCAGTACAAGCCTGTACATCCTAGTTCCTCCACGGTACATCCCAAGACATCCCCGCACATTGTAGTGCCTCCCAGTACATCCCAGTTCCCTCCCAGTACTGGGAGGGACCTGGGATGTACTGGGAGGGAACTGGGACGTACTGGGAGGGAACTGGGATGTACTGGGATGTAATGGGACGGAACTGGGATGTATTGGGAGGCACTGGGAAAGAAGTGGTAGTGAACCGGGAGGGAATTGGGATGTACGGGGATGAACTGGTAGGAAACTGGGATGTACTGGCATGGAACGGGGATGTACTGGGATGTACAGGAACGGAACTGGAATGTACGGCGATGTATTGGGATGTACTGGGAGCGAACTGGGATTTACTGGGATGTACTGGGAGGAAACTGGGATATACTGAGAGGAAACTGGGATATACTGGGAGGCATTGGGAGGGAAGTGGGTGTCAACTGGGACATTCCAGTTTCCTCCCAGTACATCCCAGTTCCCTACCAGTGCAGCCCAGTACATCCCAGTTCCCTCCCAGTCCGTCCCAATCCCCTCCCAGTACATCCCAGTTCCCTCCCACTACATCCCAGTACATCCCAGTTCCCTCCCAGTACATACCAGTTCCCTCCCAGTACATCCCAGTTCCCTCCCGGTACATCCCAGTTCCCACCCAGTACATCCTACTACATACCAGTTCCCTCCCAGTTCACTCCCAGTACATCCCAGTACTTCACAGTTCCCTCCCAGTACATCCCAGTACGTCCCAGTTCCCCTCAGTACATAACACTTCCCTCCCAGTACATAACAGTACATCCCAGTGTCCTCACAGTACGTCCCAGTTCCCTCACAGCACATCCCAGTTTCCTCCCAGTACATCCCAGTTCCCTCCCTGTTCCTTCCCAGTACATAACAGTTACCTCCCAGTACATCCCAGTACATCCCAGTAGATCCTGGTACATCCCAAATCCCTGCCAGTTCCACCCGGTACAACCCAGTACAAGCCTGTACATCCTAGTTCCTCCACGGTACATCCCAGGACATCCCCGCACATTGTAGTGCCTCCCAGTACATCCCAGTTCCCTCCCAGTACTGGGAGGGACCTGGGATGTACTGGGAGGGAACTGGGATGTACTGGGATGTAATGGGACGGAACTGGGATGTATTGGGAGGCACTGGGAAAGAAGTGGTAGTGAACCGGGAGGGAATTGGGATGTACGGGGATGAACTGGTAGGAAACTGGGATGTACTGGCATGGAACGGGGATGTATTGGGATGGACAGGAACGGAACTGGAATGTACGGCGATGTATTGGGATGTACTGGGAGCGAACTGGGATTTACTGGGATGTACTGGGAGGAAACTGGGATATACTGGGAGGAAACTGGGATATACTGGGAGGAACCTGGGAGGGAAGTGGGTGTCAACTGGGACATTCCAGTTTCCTCCCAGTACATCCCAGTTCCCTACCAGTGCAGCCCAGTACATCCCAGATCCCTCCCAGTCCCTCCCAGTACATCCCAGTACATCCCAGTTCCCTCACAGTACATCCCAGTTCCCTCCCAGTTCACACACAGTTCACTCCCAGTTCCATTCCAGTACATCCCAGTACATGCCAGTTGCCTCCCAGTTTCCTCTAAGTACATCCCAGTACTTTAAAGTTCCCTCCCAGTACATCCCAGTTCCCTCACAGTACATCCCAGTACTTCACAGTTCACTCCCACTACATCCCAGTACGTCCCAGTTCCCCCTTGGTACATAACACTTCCCTCCCAATACATCCAAGTTCCCTCCCAGTACATCTCAATCCCCTCCCAGTACATCCCAGTTCCCTGCCAGTATGTCCCAGTACATCACAGTTCCCTCCCAGTACATACCAGTTCCCTCCCAGTACATACCAGTTCCCTCCCAGTTCCCTCCCACTACATCCCAGTTCCCTCCCAGTACATACCAGTTCCCTCCCAGTACATCCCAGTACATCCTGGTACATCCCAGTTCCCACCCAGTACATCCTACTACATACCAGTTCCCTCCCAGTTCACTCCCAGTACATCCCAGTACTTCACAGTTCCCTCCCAGTACATCCCAGTACGTCCCAGTTCCCCTCAGTACATAACACTTCCCTCCCAGTACATAACAGTACATCCCAGTGTCCTCACAGTACGTCCCAGTTCCCTCACAGTACATCCCAGTTCCCTACCAGTACGTCCCAGTTCCCTCCCAGTTCACTCCCAGTACACAACAGTTACCTCCCAGTACATCCCAGTACATCCCAGTAGATCCTGGTACATCCCAAATCCCTGCCAGTTCCACCCGGTACAACCCAGTACAAGCCTGTACATCCTAGTGCCTCCACAGTACATCCCAGGGCATCCCCGCACATTGTAGTGCCTCCCAGTACATCCCAGTTCCCTCCCAGTACTGGGAGAGACCTGGGATGTACTGGGAGGGACCTGGGACGTACTGGGAGGGAACTGGGATGTACTGGGATGTAATGGGACGGAACTGGGATGTATTGGGAGGCACTGGGAAAGAAGTGGTAGTGAACCGGGAGGGAATTGGGATGTACGGGGATGAACTGGTAGGAAACTGGGATGTACTGGCATGGAACGGGGATGTATTGGGATGTACAGGAACGGAACTGGAATGTACTGCGATGTACTGGGATGTACTGGGAGCGAACTGGGATTTACTGGGATGTACTGGGAGGAAACTGGGATATACTGGGAGGAAACTGGGATATACTGGGAGGCATTGGGAGGGAAGTGGGTGTCAACTGGGACATTCCAGTTTCCTCCCAGTACATCCCAGTTCCCTACCAGTGCAGCCCAGTACATCCCAGTTCCCTCCCAGTCCGTCCCAATCCCCTCCCAGTACATCCCAGTTCCCTGCCAGTATGTCCCAGTACATCCCAGTTCCCTCCCAGTACATACCAGTTCCCTCCCAGTACATCCCAGTACATCCTGGTACATCCCAGTTCCCACCCAGTGCATCCTACTACATACCAGTTCCCTCCCAGTTCACTCCCAGTACATCCCAGTACTTCACAGTTCCCTCCCAGTACATCCCAGTACGTCCCAGTTCCCCTCAGTACATAACACTTCCCTCCCAGTACATACCAGTACATCCCAGTGTCCTCACAGTACGTCCCAGTTCCCTCCCAGTACATCCCAGATCCCTACCAGTACATCCCAGTTCCCTCCCTGTTCCTTCCCAGTACATAACAGTTACCTCCCAGTACATCCCAGTAGATCCTGGTACATCCCAAATCCCTGCCAGTTCCACCCGGTACAACCCAGTACAAGCCTGTACATCCTAGTTCCTCCACAGTACATCCCAGGGCATCCCCGCACATTGTAGTGCCTCCCAGTACATCCCAGCTCCCTCCCAGTACTGGGAGGGACCTGGGATGTACAGGGAGGGAACTGGGATGTACTGGGAGGGACCTGGGATGTACTGGGATGTAATGGGACGGAACTGGGATGTAATGGGACGGAACTGGGAAAGAAGTGGTAGTGAACCGGGAGGGAACTGGAATGTACGGGGATGAACTGGTTGGGAACTGGGATGTACTGGCATGGAACGGGGATGTATTGGGATGTACAGGAACGGAACTGGAATGTACTGCGATGTACTGGGATGTACTGGCAGCGAGCTGGGATTTACTGGGATGTACTGGGAGGAAACTGGGATATACTGGGAGGCACTGGGAGGGAAGTGGGTGTCAACTGGGACATTCCAGTTTCCTCCCAGTACATCCCAGTTCCCTACCAGTGCATCCCAGTACATCCCAGATCCCTCCCAGTACATCCCAGTTCCCTCCCAGTCCGTCCCAGTACATCCCAGTACATCCCAGTTCCCTCACAGTACATCCCAGTTCCCTCACAGTTCACACACAGTTCACTCCCAGTTCCATTCCAGTACATCCCAGTACATGCCACTTTCCTTCAAGTAAATCCCAGTTCCCTCCCACTACATCCAAGTTCCCTCCCACTTCCCTCTAAGTACATCCCAGTACTTCACAGTTCACTCCCAGTACATCCCAGTTCCCCCTCGGTACATAACAGTTCCCTCCCAGTACACCCCAGTACATCCCAGTTCCCTCCCAGTATGTCCCACTACATCCCAGTTCCCTCCCAGTCCATCCCAGTTCCCTCCCAGTAAATCCCAATTCCCAAAACTTTCCACCCGTTACATCCCAGTTCCCTCCCAGTACATCCCAGTTCCCTCTAAGTACATCCCAGTACTTCACAGTTCCCTCCCAGTTCACTCCCAGTTCCCTCCCAGTACATCCCAGTTCCCTCTAAGTACATCCCAATACTTCATAGTTCCCTCCCAGCACGTCCCAGTACGTCCCAGTTCCCCTCAGTACATAACACTTCCCTCCCAGTACATAACAGTACATCCCAGTGTCCTCACGGTAAGTCCCAGTTCCCTCACAGTACATCCCAGTTCCCTCCCAGTTCACTCCCAGTACACAACAGTTACCTCCCAGTACATCCCAGTACATCCCAGTAGATCCTGGTACATCCCAAATCCCTGCCAGTTCCACCCGGTACAACCCAGTACAAGCCTGTACATCCTAGTTCCTCCACAGTACATCCCAGGGCATCCCCGCACATTGTAGTGCCTCCCAGTACATCCCAGTTCCCTCCCAGTACTGGGAGGGACCTGGGATGTACTGGGAGGGACCTGGGACGTACTGGGAGGGAACTGGGATGTACTGGGATGTAATGGGACGGAACTGGGATGTATTGGGAGGCACTGGGAAAGAAGTGGTAGTGAACCGGGAGGGAATTGGGATGTACGGGGATGAACTGGTAGGAAACTGGGATGTACTGGCATGGAACGGGGATGTATTGGGATGTACAGGAACAGAACTGGAATGTACAGCGATGTATTGGCATGTACTGGCAGCGAGCTGGGATTTACTGGGATGTACTGGGAGGAAACTGGGATATACTGGGAGGAAACTGGGATATACTGGGAGGCATTGGGAGGGAAGTGGGTGTCAACTGGGACATTCCAGTTTCCTCCCAGTACATCCCAGTTCCCTCCCAGTCCGTCCCAATCCCCTCCCAGTACATCCCAGTTCCCTGCCAGTATGTCCCAGTACATCCCAGTTCCCTCCCAGTACATACCAGTTCCCTCCCAGTACATCCCAGTTCCCTCCCAGTTCCCTCCCACTACATCCCAGTACATCCCAGTTCCCTCCCACTACATCCCAGTTCCCTCCCACTACATCCCAGTTCCCTCCCAGTACATCCCAGTTCCCACCCAGTACATCCTACTACATACCAGTTCCCTCCCAGTTCACTCCCAGTACATCCCAGTACTTCACAGTTCCCTCCCAGTACATCCCAGTACGTCCCAGTTCCCCTCAGTACATAACACTTCCCTCCCAGTACATACCAGTACATCCCAGTGTCCTCACAGTACGTCCTAGTTCCCACCCAGTACATCCTACTACATACCAGTTCCCTCCCAGTTCACTCCCAGTACATCCCAGTACTTCACAGTTCCCTCCCAGTACATCCCAGTACGCACCAGTTCCCCTCAGTACATAACACTTCCCTCCCAGTACATAACAGTACATCCCAGTGTCCTCACAGTAAGTCCCAGTTCCCTCACAGTACATCCCAGTTCCCTCCCAGTACTGGGAGGGACCTGGGATGTACTGGGAGGGACCTGGGATGTACTGGGATGCAATGGGACGGAACTGGGATGTAATGGGACGGAACTGGGAAAGAAGTGGTAGTGAACCGGGAGGGAATTGGGATGTACGGGGATGTACTGGTAGGGCACTGGGATGTACTGGCATGGAACGGGGATGTACTGGGATGTACAGGAACAGAACTGGAATGTACTGCGATGTACTGGGATGTACTGGGAGCAAACTGGGATTTACTGGGATGTACTGGGAGGAAACTGGGATATACTGGGAGGCATTGGGAGGGAAGTGGGTGTCAACTGGGACATTCCAGTTTCCTCCCAGTACATCCCAGTTGCCTACCAGTGCAGCCCAGTACATCCCAGTTCCCTCCCAGTCCGTCCCAGTACATCCCAGTACATCCCAGTTCCCTCACAGTACATCCCAGTTCCCTCACAGTTCACACACAGTTCACTCCCAGTTCCATTCCAGTACATCCCAGTACATGCCACTTTCCTCCAAGTAAACCCCAGCTCCCTCCCACTACATCCAAGTTCCCTCCCACTTCCCTCTAAGTACATCCCAGTACTTCACAGTTCACTCCCAGTACATCCCAGTTCCCCCTCGGTACATAACAGTTCCCTCCCAGTACACCCCAGTACATCCCAGTTCCCTCCCAGTATGTCCCACTACATCCCAGTTCCCTCCCAGTCCATCCCAGTTCCCTCCCAGTAAATCCCAATTCCCAACACTTTCCACCCAGTACATCCCAGTTCCCTCCCAGTACATACCAGTTCCCTCCCAGTACATCCCAGTTCCCTCTAAGTACATCCCAATACTTCATAGTTCCCTCCCAGCACATCCCAATAAGTCCCAGTTCCCCTCAGTACATAACACTTCCCTCCCAGTACATACCAGTACATCCCAGTGTCCTCACAGTACATCCCAGTTCCCTCCCAGTACATCCCAGTTCTCTCCCAGTTCACTCCCAGTTCCCTCCCTGTTCCTTCCCAGTACATAACAGTTACCTCCCAGTACATCCCAGTACATCCTGGTACATCCCAAATCCCTGCCAGTTCCACCCGGTACAACCCAGTACAAGCCTGTACATCCTAGTTCCTCCACGGTACATCCCAGGGCATCCCCGCACATTGTAGTGCCTCCCAGTACATCCCAGCTCCCTCCCAGTACTGGGAGGGAACTGGGATGTACTGGGAGGGACCTGGGATGTACTGGGAGGGAACTGGGATGTACTGGGATGTAATGGGACGGAACTGGGATGTATTGGGAGGCACTGGGAAAGAAGTGGTAGTGAACCGGGAGGGAATTGGGATGTACGGGGATGAACTGGTAGGAAACTGGGATGTACTGGCATGGAACGGGGATGTATTGGGATGTACAGGAACAGAACTGGAATGTACAGCGATGTATTGGCATGTACTGGCAGCGAGCTGGGATTTACTGGGATGTACTGGGAGGAAACTGGGATATACTGGGAGGCATTGGGAGGGAAGTGGGTGTCAACTGGGACATTCCAGTTTCCTCCCAGTACATCCCAGTTCCCTACCAGTGCAGCCCAGTACATCCCAGTTCCCTCCCAGTCCGTCCCAATCCCCTCCCAGTACATCCCAGTTCCCTGCCAGTATGTCCCATTACATCCCAGTTCCCTCCCAGTACATACCAGTTCCCTCCCAGTACATACCAGTTCCCTCCCAGTTCCCTCCCACTACATCCCAGTACATCCCAGTTCCCTCCCAGTACATACCAGTTCCCTCCCAGTACATCCCAGTTCCCTCCCAGTACATCCCAGTTCCCACCCAGTACATCCTACTACATACCAGTTCCCTCCCAGTTCACTCCCAGTACATCCCAGTACGTCCCAGTTCCCCTCAGTACATAACACTTCCCTCCCAGTACATACCAGTACATCCCAGTGTCCTCACAGTAAGTCCCAGTTCCCTCCCAGTACATCCCAGTTCCCTACCAGTACATCCCAGTTCCCTCCCTGTTCCTTCCCAGTACATAACAGTTACCTCCAAGTACATCCCAGTAGATCCTGGTACATCCCAAATCCCTGCCAGTTCCACCCGGTACAACCCAGTACAAGCCTGTACATCCTAGTTCCTCCACAGTACATCCCAGGGCATCCCCGCACATTGTAGTGCATCCCAGTGCATCTCAGTTCCCTCCCAGTACTGGGAGGGAACTGGGATGTACTGGGAGGGACCTGGGACGTACTGGGAGGGAACTGGGATGTACTGGGATGTAATGGGACGGAACTGGGATGTAATGGGACGGAACTGGGAAAGAAGTGGTAGTGAACCGGGAGGGAATTGGGATGTACGGGGATGAACTGGTAGGGAACTGGGATGTACTGGCATGGAATGGGGATGTATTGGGATGTACAGGAACGGAACTGGAATGTACTGCGATGTATTGGCATGTACTGGCAGCGAGCTGGGATTTACTGGGATGTACTGGGAGGAAACTGGGATATACTGGGAGGAAACTGGGATATACTGGGAGGCATTGGGAGGGAAGTGGGTGTCAACTTGGACATTCCAGTTTCCTCCCAGTACATCCCAGTTCCCTACCAGTGCAGCCCAGTACATCCCAGATCCCTCCCAGTCCCTCCCAGTACATCCCAGTACATCCCAGTTCCCTCACAGTACATCCCAGTTCCCTCCCAGTTCACACACAGTTCACTCCCAGTTCCCTCCCACTACATCCCAGTACATGCCAGTTGCCTCCCAGTTTCCTCTAAGTACATCCCAGTACTTTAAAGTTCCCTCCCAGTACATCCCAGTTCCCTCACAGTACATCCCAGTACTTCACAGTTCACTCCCACTACATCCCAGTACGTCCCAGTTCCCCCTTGGTACATAACACTTCCCTCCCAATACATCCAAGTTCCCTCCCAGTACATCCCAATCCCCTCCCAGTACATCCCAGTTCCCTGCCAGTATGTCCCAGTACATCCCAGTTCCCTCCCAGTACATACCAGTTCCCTCCCAGTACATCCCAGTTCCCTCCCAGTTCCCTCCCACTACATCCCAGTTCCCTCCCATTACATACCAGTTCCCTCCCAGTACATCCCAGTACATCCTGGTACATACCAGTTCCCACCCAGTACATCCTACTACATACCAGTTCCCTCCCAGTTCACTCCCAGTACATCCCAGTACTTCACAGTTCCCTCCCAGTACATCCCAGTACACACCAGTTCCCCTCAGTACATAACACTTCCCTCCCAGTACATACCAGTACATCCCAGTGTCCTCACAGTACGTCCCAGTTCCCTCACAGTACATCCCAGTTCCCTCCCAGTACGTCCCAGTTCCCTCCCAGTTCACTCCCAGTACATAACAGATACCTCCCAGTACATCCCAGTACATCCCAAATCCCTGCCAGTTCCACCCGGTACAACCCAGTACAAGCCTGTACATCCTAGTTCCTCCACAGTACATCCCAGGGCATCCCCGCACATTGTAGTGCCTCCCAGTACATCCCAGTTCCCTCCCAGTACTGGGAGGGACCTGGGATGTACTGGGAGGGAACTGGGACGTACTGGGAGGGAACTGGGATGTACTGGGATGTAATGGGACGGAACTGGGATGTATTGGGAGGCACTGGGAAAGAAGTGGTAGTGAACCGGGAGGGAATTGGGATGTACGGGGATGAACTGGTAGGAAACTGGGATGTACTGGCATGGAACGGGGATGTATTGGGATGTACAGGAACGGAACTGGAATGTACTGCGATGTACTGGGAAGTACTGGGAGCGAACTGGGATTTACTGGGATGTACTGGGAGGAAACTGGGATATACTGGGAGGAAACTGGGATATACTGGGAGGCATTGGGAGGGAAGCGGGTGTCAACTGGGACATTCCAGTTTCCTCCCAGTACATCCCAGTTCCCTACCAGTGCAGCCCAGTACATCCCAGTTCCCTCCCAGTCCGTCCCAATCCCCTCCCAGTACATCCCAGTTCCCTGCCAGTATGTCCCTGTACATCCCAGTTCCCTGCCAGTATGTCCCAGTACATCCCAGTTCCCTCCCAGTACATACCAGTTCCCTCCCAGTACATCCCAGTACATCCCAGTTCCCACCCAGTACATCCTACTACATACCAGTTCCCTCCCAGTTCACTCCCAGTACATCCCAGTACTTCACAGTTCCCTCCCAGTACATCCCAGTACGTCCCAGTTCCCCTCAGTACATAACACTTCCCTCCCAGTACATACCAGTACATCCCAGTAGATCCTGGTACATCCCAAATCCCTGCCAGTTCCACCCGGTACAACCCAGTACAAGCCTGTACATCCTAGTTCCTCCACAGTACATCCCAGGGCATCCCCGCACATTGTAGTGCCTCCCAGTACATCCCAGCTCCCTCCCAGTACTGGGAGGGACCTGGGATGTACTGGGAGGGACCTGGGATGTACTGGGAGGGAATTGGGATGTACTGGGATGTAATGGGACGGAACTGGGATGTAATGGGACGGAACTGGGAAAGAAGTGGTAGTGAACCGGGAGGGAATTGGGATGTACGGGGATGAACTGGTAGGGAACTGGGATGTACTGGCATGGAACGGGGATGTATTGGGATGTACAGGAACAGAACTGGAATGTACAGCGATGTATTGGCATGTACTGGCAGCGAGCTGGAATGTACTGGGATGTACTGGGAGGAAACTGGGATATACTGGGAGGAAACTGGGATATACTGGGAGGCATTGGGAGGGAAGTGGGTGTCAACTGGGACATTCCAGTTTCCTCCCAGTACATCCCAGTTCCCTACCAGTGCAGCCCAGTACATCCCAGTTCCCTCCCAGTCCGTCCCAATCCCCTCCCAGTACATCCCAGTTCCCTGCCAGTATGTCCCAGTACATCCCAGTTCCCTCCCAGTACATACCAGTTCCCTCCCAGTACATCCCAGTACATCCTGGTACATCCCAGTTCCCACCCAGTACATCCTACTACATACCAGTTCCCTCCCAGTTCACTCCCAGTACATCCCAGTACTTCACAGTTCCCTCCCAGTACATCCCAGTACGTCCCAGTTCCCCTCAGTACATAACACTTCCCTCCCAGTACATAACAGTACATCCCAGTGTCCTCACAGTACGTCCCAGTTCCCTCACAGTACATCCCAGTTCCCTACCAGTACATCCCAGTTCCCTCCCTGTTCCTTCCCAGTACATAACAGTTACCTCCCAGTACATCCCAGTAGATCCTGGTACATCCCAAATCCCTGCCAGTTCCACCCGGTACAACCCAGTACAAGCCTGTACATCCTAGTTCCTCCACAGTACATCCCAGGGCATCCCCGCACATTGTAGTGCCTCCCAGTACATCCCAGTTCCCTCCCAGTACTGGGAGGGACCGGGATGTACTGGGAGGGAACTGGGATGTACTGGGAGGGACCTGGGATGTACTGGGAGGGAACTGGGATGTACTGGGATGTAATGGGACGGAACTGGGATGTAATGGGACGGAACTGGGAAAGAAGTGGTAGTGAACCGGGAGGGAATTGGAATGTACGGGGATGAACTGGTTGGGAACTGGGATGTACTGGCATGGAACGGGGATGTATTGGGATGTACAGGAACGGAACTGGAATGTACTGCGATGTACTGGGATGTACTGGCAGCGAGCTGGGATTTACTGGGATGTACTGGGAGGAAACTGGGATATACTGGGAGGCACTGGGAGGGAAGTGGGTGTCAACTGGGACATTCCAGTTTCCTCCCAGTACATCCCAGTTCCCTACCAGTGCAGCCCAGTACATCCCAGATCCCTCCCAGTACATCCCAGTTCCCTCCCAGTCCGTCCCAGTACATCCCAGTACATCCCAGTTCCCTCACAGTACATCCCAGTTCCCTCACAGTTCACACACAGTTCACTCCCAGTTCCATTCCAGTACAGCCCAGTACATGCCACTTTCCTCCAAGTAAATCCCAGTTCCCTCCCACTACATCCAAGTTCCCTCCCACTTCCCGATAAGTACATCCCAGTACTTCACAGTTCACTCCCAGTTCACTCCCAGTTCCCCCTCGGTACATAACAGTTCCCTCCCAGTACACCCCAGTACATCCCAGTTCCCTCCCAGTATGTCCCACTACATCCCAGTTCCCTCCCAGTCCATCCCAGTTCCCTCCCAGTAAATCCCAATTCCCAACACCTTCCACCCAGTACATCCCAGTTCCCTCCCAGTACATCCCAGTTCCCTCTAAGTACATCCCAGTACTTCACAGTTCCCTCCCAGTTCACTCCCAGTTCCCTCCCAGTACATCCCAGTTCCCTCTAAGTACATCCCAATACTTCATAGTTCCCTCCCAGCACGTCCCAGTACGTCCCAGTTCCCCTCAGTACATAACACTTCCCTCCCAGTACATAACAGTACATCCCAGTGTCCTCACAGTACATCCCAGTTCCCTCCCAGTACATCCCAGTTCTCTCCCAGTTCACTCCCAGTACACAACAGTTACCTCCCAGTACATCCCAGTACATCCCAGTAGATCCTGGTACATCCCAAATCCCTGCCAGTTCCACCCGGTACAACCCAGTACAAGCCTGTACATCCTAGTTCCTCCACAGTACATCCCAGGGCATCCCCGCACATTGTAGTGCCTCCCAGTACATCCCAGTTCCATCCCAGTACTGGGAGGGACCTGGGATGTACTGGGAGGGAACTGGGACGTACTGGGAGGGAACTGGGATGTACTGGGATGTAATGGGACGGAACTGGGATGTAATGGGACGGAACTGGGAAAGAAGTGGTAGTGAACCGGGAGGGAATTGGGATGTACGGGGATGAACTGGTAGGAAACTGGGATGTACTGGCATGGAACGGGGATGTATTGGGATGTACAGGAACAGAACTGGAATGTACAGCGATGTATTGGCATGTACTGGGAGCGAGCTGGGATTTACTGGGATGTACTGGGAGGAAACTGGGATATACTGGGAGGAAACTGGGATATACTGGGAGGCATTGGGAGGGAAGTGGGTGTCAACTGGGACATTCCAGTTTCCTCCCAGTACATCCCAGTTCCCTACCAGTGCAGCCCAGTACATCCCAGTTCCCTCCCAGTCCGTCCCAATCCCCTCCCAGTACATCCCAGTTCCCTGCCAGTATGTCCCAGTACATCCCAGTTCCCTCCCAGTACATACCAGTTCCCTCCCAGTACATCCCAGTTCCCTCCCAGTTCCCTCCCACTACATCCCAGTACATCCCAGTTCCCTCCCAGTACATCCCAGTTCCCTCCCACTACATCCCAGTTCCCTCCCAGTACATCCCAGTTCCCACCCAGTACATCCTACTACATACCAGTTCCCTCCCAGTTCACTCCCAGTACATCCCAGTACTTCACAGTTCCCTCCCAGTACATCCCAGTACGTCCCAGTTCCCCTCAGTACATAACACTTCCCTCCCAGTACATACCAGTACATCCCAGTGTCCTCACAGTACGTCCCAGTTCCCACCCAGTACATCCTACTACATACCAGTTCCCTCCCAGTTCACTCCCAGTACATCCCAGTACTTCACAGTTCCCTCCCAGTACATCCCAGTACGTCCCAGTTCCCCTCAGTACATAACACTTCCCTCCCAGTACATCCCAGTTCCCTCCCAGTATGTCCCACTACATCCCAGTTCCCTCCCAGTCCATCCCAGTTCCCTCCCTGTTCCTTCCCAGTACATAACAGTTACCTGCCAGTACATCCCAGTAGATCCTGGTACATCCCAAATCCCTGCCAGTTCCACCCGGTACAACCCAGTACAAGCCTGTACATCCTAGTTCCTCCACGGTACATCCCAGGACATCCCCGCACATTGTAGTGCCTCCCAGTACATCCCAGTTCCCTCCCAGTACATACCAGTTCCCTCCCGGTACATCCCAGTTCCCACCCAGTACATCCTACTACATACCAGTTCCCTCCCAGTTCACTCCCAGTACATCCCAGTACTTCACAGTTCCCTCCCAGTACATCCCAGTACGTCCCAGTTCCTCTCAGTACATAACACTTCCCTCCCAGTACATACCAGTACATCCCAGTGTCCTCACAGTACGTCCCAGTTCCCTCCCAGTACATCCCAGTTCCCTCCCAGTACATCCCAGTTCCCTCCCAGTTCACTCCCAGTACATAACAGTTACCTCCCAGTACATCCCAGTTGATCCTGGTACATCCCAAATCCCTGCCAGTTCCACCCGGTACAACCCAGTACAAGCCTGTACATCCTAGTTCCTCCACGGTACATCCCAGGGCATCCCCGCACATTGTAGTGCCTCCCAGTACATCCCAGTACTGGGAGGGAGCTGGGATGTACTGGGAGGAACCTGGGATGTACTGGGAGGGAACTGGGATGTACTGGGATGTAATGGGACGGAACTGGGATGTAATGGGACGGAACTGGGAAAGAAGTGGTAGTGAACCGGGAGGGAATTGGGATGTACGGGGATGAACTGGTAGGGAACTGTGATGTACTGGCATGGAATGGGGATGTATTGGGATGTACAGGAACGGAACTGGAATGTACTGCGATGTACTGGGATGTACTGGGAGCAAACTGGGATTTACTGGGATATACTGGGAGGAAACTGGGATATACTGGGAGGCATTGGGAGGGAAGTGGGTGTCAACTGGGACATTCCAGTTTCCTCCCAGTACATCCCAGTTCCCTACCAGTGCAGCCCAGTACATCCCAGATCCCTCCCAGTACATCCCAGTTCCCTCCCAGTCCGTCCCAATCCCCTCCCAGTACATCCCAGTTCCCTGCCAGTATGTCCCAGTACATCCCAGTTCCCTCCCAGTAAATCCCACTTCCCTCCCACTACATCCTGGTACATCCCAGTTCCCACCCAGTACATCCTACTACATACCAGTTCCCTCCCAGTTCACTCCCAGTACATCCCAGTACTGCACAGTTCCCTCCCAGTACATCCCAGTACGTCCCAGTTCCCCTCAGTACATAACACTTCCCTCCCAGTACATAACAGTACATCCCAGTGTCCTCACAGTACGTCCCAGTTCCCTCACAGTACTGGGAGGGAACTGGGACGTACTGGGAGGGAACTGGGATGTACTGGGATGTAATGGGACGGAACTGGGATGTATTGGGAGGCACTCGGAAAGAAGTGGTAGTGAACCGGGAGGGAATTGGGATGTACGGGGATGAACTGGTAGGAAACTGGGATGTACTGGCATGGAACGGGGATGTATTGGGATGGACAGGAACGGAACTGGAATGTACGACGATGTATTGGGATGTACTGGGAGCGAAGTGGGATTTACTGGGATGTACTGGGAGGAAACTGGGATATACTGGGAGGAAACTGGGATATACTGGGAGGAAACTGGGATGGAAGTGGGTGTCAACTGGGACATTCCAGTTTCCTCCCAGTACATCCCAGTTCCCTACCAGTGCAGCCCAGTACATCCCAGATCCCTCCCAGTCCCTCCCAGTACATCCCAGTACATCCCAGTTCCCTCACAGTTCACACACAGTTCACTCCCAGTTCCATTCCAGTACATCCCAGTACATGCCAGTTGCCTCCCAGTTTCCTCTAAGTACATCCCAGTACTTTAAAGTTCCCTCCCAGTACATCCCAGTTCCCTCACAGTACATCCCAGTACTTCACAGTTCACTCCCACTACATCCCAGTACGTCCCAGTTCCCCCTTGGTACATAACACTTCCCTCCCAATACATCCAAGTTCCCTCCCAGTACATCCCAATCCCCTCCCAGTACATCCCAGTTCCCTGCCAGTATGTCCCAGTACATCCCAGTTCCCTCCCAGTACATACCAGTTCCCTCCCACTACATCCCAGTTCCCTCCCAGTACATCCCAGTACATCCTGGTACATCCCAGTTCCCACCCAGTACATCCTACTACATACCAGTTCCCTCCCAGTTCACTCCCAGTACATCCCATTACTTCACAGTTCCATCCCAGTACATCCCAGTACGTCCCAGTTCCCCTCAGTACATAACACTTCCCTCCCAGTACATCCCAGTTCCCTCCCAGTATGTCCCACTACATCCCAGTTCCCTCCCAGTCCATCCCAGTTCCCTCCCACTAAATCCCAATTCCCAACACTTTCCACCCAGTACATCCCAGTTCCCTCCAAGTACATCCCAGTTCCCTCTAAGTACATCCCAGTACATCCCAGTTCCCTCCCAGTACATCCCAGTTCCCTCTAAGTACATCCCAGTACTTCACAGTTCCCTCCCAGTTCACTCCCAGTTCCCTCCCAGTACATCCCAGTTCCCTCTAAGTACATCCCAATACTTCATAGTTCCCTCCCAGCACGTCCCAGTACGTCCCAGTTCCCCTCAGTACATAACACTTCCCTCCCAGTACATACCAGTACATCCCAGTGTCCTCACAGTACATCCCAGTTCCCTCCCAGTACATCCCAGTTCCCTCCCAGTTCACTCCCAGTACACAACAGTACATCCCAGTACATCCCAGTACATCCCAGTAGATCCTGGTACATCCCAAATCCCTGCCAGTTCCACCCGGTACAACCCAGTACAAGCCTGTACATCCTAGTTCCTCCACAGTACATCCCAGGGCATCCCCGCACATTGTAGTGCCTCCCAGAACATCCCAGTTCCCTCCCAGTACTGGGAGGGACCTGGGACGTACTGGGAGGGAACTGGGACGTACTGGGAGGGAACTGGGATGTACTGGGATGTAATGGGACGGAACTGGGATGTATTGGGAGGCACTGGGAAAGAAGTGGTAGTGAACCGGGAGGGAATTGGGATGTACGGGGATGAACTGGTAGGAAACTGGGATGTACTGGCATGGAACGGGTATGTATTGGGATGTACAGGAACGGAACTGGAATGTCCTGCGATGTATTGGGATGTACTGGGAGCGAACTGGGATTTACTGGGATGTACTGGGAGGAAACTGGGATATACTGGGAGGAAACTGGGATATACTGGGAGGAACCTGGGAGGGAAGTGGGTGTCAACTGGGACATTCCAGTTTCCTCCCAGTACATCCCAGTTCCCTACCAGTGCAGCCCAGTACATCCCAGTTCCCTCCCAGTCCGTCCCAATCCCCTCCCAGTACATCCCAGTTCCCTCCCAGTACATCCCAGTTCCCTCCCACTACATCCCAGTACATCCCAGTTCCCTCCCAGTACATACCAGTTCCCTCCCAGTACATCCCAGTTCCCCTCAGTACATCCTACTACATACCAGTTCCCTCCCAGTTCACTCCCAGTACATCCCAGTACTTCACAGTTCCCTCCCAGTACATCCCAGTACGTCCCAGTTCCCCTCAGTACATAACACTTCCCTCCCAGTACATACCAGTACATCCCAGTGTCCTCACAGTACGTCCCAGTTCCCTCACAGTACATCCCAGTTCCCTACCAGTGCAGCCCAGTACATCCCAGATCCCTCCCAGTACATCCCAGATCTCTCCCAGTCTGTCCCAGTACATCCCAGTTCCCTCACAGTACATCCCAGTTCACACACAGTTCACACACAGTTCACTCCCAGTTCCATTCCAGTACAGCCCAGTACATGCCACTTTCCTCCAAGTAAATCCCAGTTCTCTCCCACTACATCCAAGTTCCCTCCCACTTCCCGATAAGTACATCCCAGTACTTCACAGTTCACTCCCAGTACATCCCAGTTCCCCCTTCGGTACATAACAGTTCCCTCCCAGTACACCCCAGTACATCCCAGTTCCCTCCCAGTATGTCCCACTACATCCCAGTTCCCTCCCAGTCCATCCCAGTTCCCTCCCAGTAAATCCCAATTCCCAACACTTTCCACCCAGTACATCCCAGTTCCCTCCCAGTACATCCCAGTTCCCTCTAAGTACATCCCAGTACATCCCAGTTCCCTCACAGTACATCCCAGTTCCCTCCCAGTTCACTCCCAGTACACAACAGTTACCTCCCAGTACATCCCAGTACATCCCAGTAGATCCTGGTACATCCCAAATCCCTGCCAGTTCCACCCGGTACAACCCAGTACAAGCCTGTACATCCTAGTTCCTCCACGGTACATCCCAGGGCATCCCCGCACATTGTAGTGCCTCCCAGTACGTCCCAGTTCCCTCCCAGTACTGGGAGGGACCTGGGACGTACTGGGAGGGAACTGTGACGTACTGGGAGGTTACTGGGATGTACTGGGATGTAATGGGACGGAACTGGGATGTATTGGGAGGCACTGGGAAAGAAGTGGTAGTGAACCGGGAGGGAATTGGGATGTACGGGGATGAACTGGTAGGAAACTGGGATGTACTGGCATGGAACGGGGATGTATTGGGATGTACACGAACGGAACTGGAATGTACGGCGATGTATTGGGATGTACTGGGAGCGAGCTGGGATTTACTGGGATGTACTGGGAGGAAACTGGGATATACTGGGAGGAAACTGGGATATACTGGGAGGCACTGGGAGGGAAGTGGGTGTCAACTGGGACATTCCAGTTTCCTCCCAGTACATCCCAGTTCCCTACCAGTGCAGCCCAGTACATCCCAGTTCCCTCCCAGTCCGTCCCAATCCCCTCCCAGTACATCCCAGTTCCCTGCCAGTATGTCCTAGTACATCCCAGTTCCCTCCCAGTACATCCCAGTTCCATCCCAGTACATCCCAGTTCCCTCCCAGTTCCCTCCCAGTACATACCAGTTCCCTCCCAGTACATCCCAGTACATCCTGGTACATCCCAGTTCCCACCCAGTACATCCTACTACATACCAGTTCCCTCCCAGTTCACTCCCAGCACATCCCCGTACTTCACAGTTCCATCCCAGTACATCCCAGTACGCACCAGTTCCCCTCTGTACATAACACTTCCCTCCCAGTACATACCAGTACATCCCAGTGTCCTCACAGTACGTCCCAGTTCCCTCACAGTACATCCCAGTTCCCTACCAGTACGTCCCAGTTCCCTCCCAGTTCACTCCCAGTACATAACAGTTACCTCCCTGTACATCCCAGTACATCCCAGTAGATCCTGGTACATCCCAAATCCCTGCCAGTTCCACCCGGTACAACCCAGTACAAGCCTGTACTTCCTAGTTCCTCCACGGTACATCCCAGGGCATCCCCGCACATTGTAGTGCCTCCCAGTACATCCCAGTTCCCTCCCAGTACTGGGAGGGACCTGGGATGTACTGGGAGGGACCTGGGATGTACTGGGATGTAATGGGACGGAACTGGGATGTAATGGGACGGAACTGGGAAAGAAGTGGTAGTGAACCGGGAGGGAATTGGGATGTACGGGGATGAACTGGTAGGGAACTGGGATGTACTGGCATGGAACAGGGATGTATTGGGATGTACAGGAACGGAACTGGAATGTACTGCGATGTACTGGGATGTACTGGCAGCGAGCTGGGATTTACTGGGATGTACTGGGAGGAAACTGGGATATACTGGGAGGCACTGGGAGGGAAGTGGGTGTCAACTGGGACATTCCAGTTTCCTCCCAGTACATCCCAGTTCCCTACCAGTGCAGCCCAGTACATCCCAGATCCCTCCCAGTACATCCCAGTTCCCTCCCAGTCCGTCCCAGTACATCCCAGTACATCCCAGTTCCCTCACAGTACATCCCAGTTCCCTCACAGTTCACACACAGTTCACTCCCAGTTCCATTCCAGTACATCCCAGTACATGCCACTTTCCTCCAAGTAAACCCCAGCTCCCTCCCACTACATCCAAGTTCCCTCCCACTTCCCTCTAAGTACATCCCAGTACTTCACAGTTCACTCCCAGTACATCCCAGTTCCCCCTCGGTACATAACAGTTCCCTCCCAGTACACCCCAGTACATCCCAGTTCCCTCCCAGTATGTCCCACTACATCCCAGTTCCCTCCCAGTACATACCAGTTCCCTCCCACTAAATCCCAATTCCCAACACTTTCCACCCAGTACATCCCAGTTCCCTCCCAGTACATACCAGTTCCCTCCCAGTACATCCCAGTACTTCACAGTTCCCTCCCAGTTCCCTCCCAGTTCCCTCCCAGTACATCCCAGTTCCCTCTAAGTACATCCCAATACTTCATAGTTCCCTCCCAGCACGTCCCAGTACGTCCCAGTTCCCCTCAGTACATAACACTTCCCTCCCAGTACATACCAGTACATCCCAGTGTCCTCACAGTACATCCCAGTTCCCTCCCAGTACATCCCAGTTCTCTCCCAGTTCACTCCCAGTACACAACAGTTACCTCCCAGTACATCCCAGTACATCACAGTAGATCCTAGGACATTTCAAATCCCTGCCAGTTCCACCCGGTACAACCCAGTACAAGCCTGTACATCCTAGTTCCTCCACGGTACATCCCAGGGCATCCCCGCACATTGTAGTGCCTCCCAGTACATCCCAGTTCCCTCCCAGTACTGGGAGGGACCTGGGATGTACTGGGAGGGAACTGGGACGTACTGGGAGGGAACTGGGATGTACTGGGATGTAATGGGACGGAACTGGGATGTATTGGGAGGCACTGGGAAAGAAGTGGTAGTGAACCGGGAGGGAACTGGGATGTACGGGGATGAACTGGTAGGAAACTGGGATGTACTGGCATGGAACGGGGATGTATTGGGATGTACAGGAACGGAACAGGAATGTACTGCGATGTACTGGGATGTACTGGGAGCGAGCTGGGATTTACTGGGATGTACTGGGAGGAAACTGGGATATACTGGGAGGAAACTGGGATATACTGGGAGGCATTGGGAGGGAAGTGGGTGTCAACTGGGACATTCCAGTTTCCTCCCAGTACATCCCAGTTCCCTACCAGTGCAGCCCAGTACATCCCAGTTCCCTCCCAGTCCGTCCCAATCCCCTCCCAGTACATCCCAGTTCCCTCCCAGTACATACCAGTTCCCTCCCAGTACATCCCAGTTCCCTCCCAGTTCCCTCCCACTACATCCCAGTACATCCCAGTTCCCTCCCAGTACATACCAGTTCCCTCCCAGTACATCCCAGTTCCCTCCCGGTACATCCCAGTTCCCACCCAGTACATCCTACTACATACCAGTTCCCTCCCAGTTCACTCCCAGTACATCCCAGTACTTCACAGTTCCATCCCAGTACATCCCAGTACACACCAGTTCCCCTCAGTACATAACACTTCCCTCCCAGTACATACCAGTACATCCCAGTGTCCTCACAGTACATCCCAGTTCCCTCCCAGTACATCCCAGTTCCCTACCAGTACATCCCAGTTCCCTCCCTGTTCCTTCCCAGTACATAACAGTTACCTCCCAGTACATCCCAGTAGATCCTGGTACATCCCAAATCCCTGCCAGTTCCACCCGGTACAACCCAGTACAAGCCTGTACATCCTAGTTCCTCCACAGTACATCCCAGGGCATCCCCGCACATTGTAGTGCCTCCCAGTACATCTCAGTTCCCTCCCAGTACTGGGAGGGAACTGGGATGTACTGGGAGGGACCTGGGATGTACTGGGAGGGAACTGGGATGTACTGGGATGTAATGGGACAGAACTGGGATGTAATGGGACGGAACTGGGAAAGAAGTGGTAGTGAACCGGGAGGGAATTGGGATGTACGGGGATGAACTGGTAGGGAACAGGGATGTACTGGCATGGAATGGGGATGTATTGGGATGTACAGGAACGGAACTGGAATGTACTGCGATGTACTGGGATGTACTGGGAGCGAACTGGGATTTACTGGGATGTACTGGGAGGAAACTGGGATATACTGGGAGAAACTGGGATATACTGGGAGGAACCTGGGAGGGAAGTGGGTGTCAACTTGGACATTCCAGTTTCCTCCCAGTACATCCCAGTTCCCTACCAGTGCAGCCCAGTACATCCCAGATCCCTCCCAGTCCCTCCCAGTACATCCCAGTACATCCCAGTTCCCTCACAGTACATCCCAGTTCCCTCCCAGTTCACACACAGTTCACTCCCAGTTCCATTCTAGTACATCCCAGTACATGCCAGTTGCCTCCCAGTTTCCTCTAAGTACATCCCAGTACTTTAAAGTTCCCTCCCAGTACATCCCAGTTCCCTCACAGTACATCCCAGTACTTCACAGTTCACTCCCACTACATCCCAGTACGTCCCAGTTCCCCCTTGGTACATAACACTTCCCTCCCAATACATCCAAGTTCCCTCCCAGTACATCCCAATCCCCTCCCAGTACATCCCAGTTCCCTGCCAGTATGTCCCAGTACATCCCAGTTCCCTCCCAGTACATACCAGTTCCCTCCCAGTACATCCCAGTTCCCTCCCAGTTCCCTCCCACTACATCCCAGTTCCCTCCCATTACATACCAGTTCCCTCCCAGTACATCCCAGTACATCCTGGTACATCCCAGTTCCCACCCAGTACATCCTACTACATACCAGTTCCCTCCCAGTTCACTCCCAGTACATCCCAGTACTTCACAGTTCCATCCCAGTACATCCCAGTACACACCAGTTCCCCTCAGTACATAACACTTCCCTCCCAGTACATAACAGTACATCCCAGTGTCCTCACAGTACGTCCCAGTTCCCTCACAGTACATCCCAGTTCCCTCCCAGTACGTCCCAGTTCCCTCCCAGTTCACTCCCAGTACATAACAGATACCTCCCAGTACATCCCAGTACATCCCAAATCCCTGCCAGTTCCACCCGGTACAACCCAGTACAAGCCTGTACATCCTAGTTCCTCCACAGTACATCCCAGGGCATCCCCGCACATTGTAGTGCCTCCCAGTACATCCCAGTTCCCTCCCAGTACTGGGAGGGACCTGGGATGTACTGGGAGGGAACTGGGACGTACTGGGAGGGAACTGGGATGTACTGGGATGTAATGGGACGGAACTGGGATGTATTGGGAGGCACTGGGAAAGAAGTGGTAGTGAACCGGGAGGGAATTGGGATGTACGGGGATGAACTGGTAGGAAACTGGGATGTACTGGCATGGAACGGGGATGTATTGGGATGTACAGGAACGGAACTGGAATGTACTGCGATGTACTGGGATGTACTGGGAGCGAACTGGGATTTACTGGGATGTACTGGGAGGAAACTGGGATATACTGGGAGGAAACTGGGATATACTGGGAGGCATTGGGAGGAAAGCGGGTGTCAACTGGGACATTCCAGTTTCCTCCCAGTACATCCCAGTTCCCTACCAGTGCAGCCCAGTACATCCCAGTTCCCTCCCAGTCCGTCCCAATCTCCTCCCAGTACATCCCAGTTCCCTGCCAGTATGTCCCTGTACATCCCAGTTCCCTCCCAGTAAATCCCAGTTCCCTCCCAGTACATACCAGTTCCCTCCCAGTACATCCCAGTTCCCACCCAGTACATCCTACTACATACCAGTTCCCTCCCAGTTCACTCCCAGTACATCCCAGTACTTCACAGTTCCCTCCCAGTACATCCCAGTACGTCCCAGTTCCCCTCAGTACATAACACTTCCCTCCCAGTACATACCAGTACATCCCAGTAGATCCTGGTACATCCCAAATCCCTGCCAGTTCCACCCGGTACAACCCAGTACAAGCCTGTACATCCTAGTTCCTCCACAGTACATCCCAGGGCATCCCCGCACATTGTAGTGCCTCCCAGTACATCCCAGTTCCCTCCCAGTACTGGGAGGGACCGGGATGTACTGGGAGGGAACTGGGATGTACTGGGAGGGACCTGGGATGTACTGGGATGTAATGGGACGGAACTGGGATGTAATGGGACGGAACTGGGAAAGAAGTGGTAGTGAACCGGGAGGGAACTGGAATGTACGGGGATGAACTGGTTGGGAACTGGGATGTACTGGCATGGAACGGGGATGTATTGGGATGTACAGGAACGGAACTGGAATGTACTGCGATGTACTGGGATGTACTGGCAGCGAGCTGGGATTTACTGGGATGTACTGGGAGGAAACTGGGATATACTGGGAGGCACTGGGAGGGAAGTTGGTGTCAACTGGGACATTCCAGTTTCCTCCCAGTACATCCCAGTTCCCTACCAGTGCAGCCCAGTACATCCCAGATCCCTCCCAGTACATCCCAGTTCCCTCCCAGTCCGTCCCAGTACATCCCAGTTCCCTCCCAGTACATCCCAGTTCCCTCCCAGTTCCCTCCCACTACATCCCAGTACATCCCAGTTCCCTGCCAGTACATACCAGTTCCCTCCCACTACATCCCAGTTCCCTCCCAGTACATCCCAGTTCCCACCCAGTACATCCTACTACATACCAGTTCCCTCCCAGTTCACTCCCAGTACATCCCAGTACTTCACAGTTCCCTCCCAGTACATCCCAGTACGTCCCAGTTCCCCTCAGTACATAACACTTCCCTCCCAGTACATACCAGTACATCCCAGTGTCCTCACAGTACGTCCCAGTTCCCACCCAGTACATCCTACTACATACCAGTTCCCTCCCAGTTCACTCCCAGTACATCCCAGTACTTCACAGTTCCCTCCCAGTACATCCCAGTACGTCCCAGTTCCCCTCAGTACATAACACTTCCCTCCCAGTACATCCCAGTTCCCTCCCAGTATGTCCCACTACATCCCAGTTCCCTCCCAGTCCATCCCAGTTCCCTCCCTGTTCCTTCCCAGTACATAACAGTTACCTGCCAGTACATCCCAGTAGATCCTGGTACATCCCAAATCCCTGCCAGTTCCACCCGGTACAACCCAGTACAAGCCTGTACATCCTAGTTCCTCCACAGTACATCCCAGGGCATCCCCGCACATTGTAGTGCCTCCCAGTACATCCCAGTTCCCTCCCAGTACTGGGAGGGACCTGGGATGTACTGGGAGGGAACTGGGATGTACTGGGAGGGACCTGGGATGTACTGGGATGTAATGGGACGGAACTGGGATGTATTGGGAGGCACTGGGAAAGAAGTGGTAGTGAACCGGGAGGGAATTGGGATGTACGGGGATGAACTGGTAGGAAACTGGGATGTACTGGCATGGAACGGGGATGTATTGGGATGGACAGGAACGGAACTGGAATGTACGACGATGTATTGGGATGTACTGGGAGCGAAGTGGGATTTACTGGGATGTACTGGGAGGAAACTGGGATATACTGGGAGGAAACTGGGATATACTGGGAGGAAACTGGGATGGAAGTGGGTGTCAACTGGGACATTCCAGTTTCCTCCCAGTACATCCCAGTTCCCTACCAGTGCAGCCCAGTACATCCCAGATCCCTCCCAGTCCCTCCCAGTACATCCCAGTACATCCCAGTTCCCTCACAGTTCACACACAGTTCACTCCCAGTTCCATTCCAGTACATCCCAGTACATGCCAGTTGCCTCCCAGTTTCCTCTAAGTACATCCCAGTACTTTAAAGTTACCTCCCAGTATATCCCAGTTCCCTCTAAGTACATCCCAGTACTTCACAGTTCACTCCCACTACATCCCAGTACGTCCCAGTTCCCCCTTGGTACATAACACTTCCCTCCCAATACATCCAAGTTCCCTCCCAGTACATCCCAATCCCCTCCCAGTACATCCCAGTTCCCTGCCAGTATGTCCCAGTACATCCCAGTTCCCTCCCAGTACATACCAGTTCCCTCCCACTAAATCCCAGTTCCCTCCCAGTTCCCTCCCACTACATCCCAGTTCCCTCCCAGTACATACCAGTTCCCTCCCAGTACATCCCAGTACATCCTGGTACATCCCAGTTCCCACCCAGTACATCCTACTACATACCAGTTCCCTCCCAGTTCACTCCCAGTACATCCCATTACTTCACAGTTCCATCCCAGTACATCCCAGTACGTCCCAGTTCCCCTCAGTACATAACACTTCCCCCCCAGTACATCCCAGTTCCCTGCCAGTATGTCCCACTACATCCCAGTTCCCTCCCAGTCCATCCCAGTTCCCTCCCACTAAATCCCAATTCCCAACACTTTCCACCCAGTACATCCCAGTTCCCTCCAAGTACATCCCAGTTCCCTCTAAGTACATCCCAGTACATCCCAGTTCCCTCCCAGTACATCCCAGTTCCCTCTAAGTACATCCCAGTACTTCACAGTTCCCTCCCAGTTCACTCCCAGTTCCCTCCCAGTACATCCCAGTTCCCTCTAAGTACATCCCAATACTTCATAGTTCCCTCCCAGCACGTCCCAGTACGTCCCAGTTCCCCTCAGTACATAACACTTCCCTCCCAGTACATAACAGTACATCCCAGTGTCCTCACAGTACATCCCAGTTCCCTCCCAGTACATCCCAGTTCCCTCCCAGTACATCCCAGTTCCCTCCCTGTTCCTTCCCAGTACATAACAGTTACCTCCCAGTACATCCCAGTAGATCCTGGTACATCCCAAATCCCTGCCAGTTCCACCCGGTACAACCCAGTACAAGCCTGTACATCCTAGTTCCTCCACAGTACATCCCAGGGCATCCCCGCACATTGTAGTGCCTCCCAGAACATCCCAGTTCCCTCCCAGTACTGGGAGGGACCTGGGACGTACTGGGAGGGAACTGGGACGTACTGGGAGGGAACTGGGATGTACTGGGATGTAATGGGACGGAACTGGGATGTATTGGGAGGCACTGGGAAAGAAGTGGTAGTGAACCGGGAGGGAATTGGGATGTACGGGGATGAACTGGTAGGAAACTGGGATGTACTGGCATGGAACGGGGATGTATTGGGATGTACAGGAACGGAACTGGAATGTCCTGCGATGTATTGGGATGTACTGGGAGCGAACTGGGATTTACTGGGATGTACTGGGAGGAAACTGGGATATACTGGGAGGAAACTGGGATATACTGGGAGGCATTGGGAGGGAAGTGGGTGTCAACTGGGACATTCCAGTTTCCTCCCAGTACATCCCAGTTCCCTACCAGTGCAGCCCAGTACATCCCAGTTCCCTCCCAGTCCGTCCCAATCCCCTCCCAGTACATCCCAGTTCCCTCCCAGTACATCCCAGTTCCCTCCCACTACATCCCAGTACATCCCAGTTCCCTCCCAGTACATACCAGTTCCCTCCCAGTACATCCCAGTTCCCCTCAGTACATCCTACTACATACCAGTTCCCTCCCAGTTCACTCCCAGTACATCCCAGTACTTCACAGTTCCCTCCCAGTACATCCCAGTACGTCCCAGTTCCCCTCAGTACATAACACTTCCCTCCCAGTACATACCAGTACATCCCAGTGTCCTCACAGTACGTCCCAGTTCCCTCCCAGTACATCCCAGTTCCCTACCAGTGCAGCCCAGTACATCCCAGATCCCTCCCAGTACATCCCAGATCTCTCCCAGTCTGTCCCAGTACATCCCAGTTCCCTCACAGTACATCCCAGTTCACACACAGTTCACACACAGTTCACTCCCAGTTCCATTCCAGTACAGCCCAGTACATGCCACTTTCCTCCAAGTAAATCCCAGTTCTCTCCCACTACATCCAAGTTCCCTCCCACTTCCCGATAAGTACATCCCAGTACTTCACAGTTCACTCCCAGTACATCCCAGTTCCCCCTTCGGTACATAACAGTTCCCTCCCAGTACACCCCAGTACATCCCAGTTCCCTCCCAGTATGTCCCACTACATCCCAGTTCCCTCCCAGTCCATCCCAGTTCCCTCCCAGTAAATCCCAATTCCCAACACTTTCCACCCAGTACATCCCAGTTCCCTCCCAGTACATCCCAGTTCCCTCTAAGTACATCCCAGTACATCCCAGTTCCCTCCCAGTACATCCCAGTTCCCTCCCAGTTCACTCCCAGTACACAACAGTTACCTCCCAGTACATCCCAGTACATCCCAGTAGATCCTGGTACATCCCAAATCCCTGCCAGTTCCACCCGGTACAACCCAGTACAAGCCTGTACATCCTAGTTCCTCCACAGTACATCCCAGGGCATCCCCGCACATTGTAGTGCCTCCCAGTACGTCCCAGTTCCCTCCCAGTACTGGGAGGGACCTGGGACGTACTGGGAGGGAACTATGACGTACTGGGAGGTTACTGGGATGTACTGGGATGTAATGGGACGGAACTGGGATGTATTGGGAGGCACTGGGAAAGAAGTGGTAGTGAACCGGGAGGGAATTGGGATGTACGGGGATGAACTGGTAGGAAACTGGGATGTACTGGCATGGAACGGGGATGTATTGGGATGTACACGAACGGAACTGGAATGTACAGCGATGTATTGGGATGTACTGGCAGCGAGCTGGGATTTACTGGGATGTACTGGGAGGAAACTGGGATATACTGGGAGGAAACTGGGATATACTGGGAGGCATTGGGAGGGAAGTGGGTGTCAACTGGGACATTCCAGTTTCCTCCCAGTACATCCCAGTTCCCTACCAGTGCAGCCCAGTACATCCCAGTTCCCTCCCAGTCCGTCCCAATCCCCTCCCAGTACATCCCAGTTCCCTGCCAGTATGTCCCAGTACATCCCAGTTCCCTCCCAGTACATCCCAGTTCCATCCCAGTACATCCCAGTTCCCTCCCAGTTCCCTCCCAGTACATACCAGTTCCCTCCCAGTACATCCCAGTACATCCTGGTACATCCCAGTTCCCACCCAGTACATCCTACTACATACCAGTTCCCTCCCAGTTCACTCCCAGCACATCCCCGTACTTCACAGTTCCATCCCAGTACATCCCAGTACGCACCAGTTCCCCTCTGTACATAACACTTCCCTCCCAGTACATACCAGTACATCCCAGTGTCCTCACAGTACGTCCCAGTTCCCTCCCAGTTCCCTCCCACTACATCCCAATACATCCCAGTTCCCTCCCAGTACATCCCAGTTCCCTCCCAGTACATCCCAGTTCCCTCCCACTACATCCCAGTACATCCCAGTTCCCACCCAGTTCACTCCCAGTACATCCCAGTACTTCACAGTTCCCTCCCAGTACGTCCCAGTTCCCCTCAGTACATAACACTTCCCTCCCAGTACATAACAGTACATCCCAGTGTCCTCACAGTACGTCCCAGTTCCCTCCCAGTACATCCCAGTTCCCTACCAGTACATCCCAGTTCCCTCCCTGTTCCTTCCCAGTACATAACAGTTACATCCCAGTACATCCTAGTAGATCCTGGTACATCCCAAATCCCTGCCAGTTCCACCCGGTACAACCCAGTACAAGCCTGTACATCCTAGTTCCTCCACAGTACATCCCAGGGCATCCCCGCACATTGTAGTGCCTCCCAGTACATCCCAGTTCCCTCCCAGTACATCCCAGGTCCCTCCCAGTACATACCAATTCCCAACACTTTCCACCCAGTACATCCCAGTTCCCTCCCAGTACATCCCAGTTCCCTCCCAGTACATCCCAGTACTTCACAGTTCCCTCCCATTTCACTCCCAGTTCCCGACCAGTACATCCCAGTTCCCTCTAAGTACATCCCAGTACTTCATAGTTCTCTCCCAGCACATCCCAGTACGTCCCAGTTCCCCTCAGTACATAACACTTCCCTCCCAGTACATACCAGTACATCCCAGTGTCCTCACAGTACATCCCAGTTCCCTCCCAGTACATCCCAGTTCCCTCCCAGTACATCCCAGTACATAACAGTTACCTCCCAGTACATCCCAGTACATCCCAGTAGATCCTAGGACATTTCAAATCCCTGCCAGTTCCACCCGGTACAACCCAGTACAAGCCTGTACATCCTAGTTCCTCCACAGTACATCCCAGAGGAACCCCGCACATTGTAGTGCCTCCCAGTACATCCCAGTTCCCTCCCAGTACTGGGAGGGACCTGGGACGTACTGGGAGGGAATTGGGACGTACTGGGAGGGAACTGGGATGTACTGGGATGTAATGGGATGGAACTGGGAAAGAAGTGGTAGTGAACCGGGAGGGAATTGGGATGTACGGGGATGAACTGGTAGGAAACTGGGATGTACTGGCATGGAACTGGGATGTATTGGGATGTACAGGAACGGAACTGGAATGTACTGCGATGTACTGGGAGCGAACTGGGATTTACTGGGATGTACTGGGAGGAAACTGGGATATACTGGGAGGCATTGGGAGGGAAGTGGGTGTCAACTGGGACATTCCAGTTTCCTCCCAGTACATCCCAGTTCCCTACCAGTGCATCCCAGTCCGTCCCAGTTCCCTCCCAGTCCGTCCCAGTTCCCTCCCAGTCCGTCTCAGTACATCCCAGTTCCCTCCCAGTACATCCTACTACATACCAGTGTACTGGGAGTGAACTGGCAGGGAACAACAGTTACCTCCCAGTACGTCCCAGTTCCGTCCCAGTTCCCTACCAGTGCGTCCTAGTTCCCTCCCAGTACGTCCCAGTTCCCTCTTAGTCCATTCCAGTTCCCTCCAGTATATCCCACTACATCCCAGTTCCCTCCAGTACATCTCAGTTCTCTCCCATTTCCCTCCCAGTACATCCCAGTTCCCTAACAGTTCACACACAGTTCACTCCCAGTTCCATTCCAGTACATCCCAGTACATGCCAGTTCCCTCCCAGTACATCACACTACATCCCAGTTCCCTCCCAGTTCCTGCTAAGTACATCCCAGGACTTCACAGTTCCCTCCCAGTACACCCCAGTACGTCCCAGTTCCCCTCAGTACATAACACTTCCCTCCCAGTACATACCAGTACATCCCAGTGTCGTCACAGTACGTCCCAGTTCCCTCCCAGTACATAACAGTTCCCTCCCAGTCCGTCCCAATCCCCCCCAGTACGTCCCAGTTCCCTGCCAGTATGTCCCAGTACATCCCAGTTCCCTCCCAGTAAATCCCAGTTCCCTCCCAGTAAATCCCAGTTCCCTCCCAGTTCCCTCCCACTACATCCCAGTTCTCTCCCAGTACTTACCAGTTCCCTCCCAGTACATCCCAGTTCCATCCCAGTACATCCCAGTTCCCACCCAGTACATCCTACTACATACCAGTTCCCTCCCAGTTCACTCCCAGTACATCCCAGTACTTCACAGTTCCCTCCCAGTACATCCCCGAACTTCACAGTTCCCCTCAGTACATAACACTTCCTTCCCAGTACATAACAGTACATCCCAGTGTCCTCACAGTACGTCCCAGTTCCCTCACAGTACATCCCAGTTCCCTCCCAGTACATCCCAGTTCCCTACCAGTTCCTTCCCAGTACATAACAGTTACCTCCCAGTACATCCCAGTAGATCCTGGTACATCCCAAATCCCTGCCAGTTCCACCCGGTACAACCCAGTACAAGCCTGTACATCCTAGTTCCTCCACAGTACATCCCAGGGCATCCCCGCACATTGTAGTGCCTCCCAGTACATCCCAAGTCCCTCCCAGTTCACTCCCAGTACACAACAGTTACCTCCCAGTACATCCCAGTACATCCTAGTAGATCCTGGTACATCCCAAATCCCTGCCAGTTCCACCCGGTACAACCCAGTACAAGCCTGTACATCCTAGTTCCTCCACGGTACATCCCAGGACATCCCCGCACATTGTAGTGCCTCCCAGTACATCCCAGTTCCCTCCCAGTACTGGGAGGGACCTGGGACGTACTGGGAGGGAACTGGGACGTACTGGGAGGGAACTGGGATGTACTGGGAGGGAACTGGGATGTACTGGGATGTAATGGGACGGAACTGGGATGTATTGGGAGGCACTGGGAAAGAAGTGGTAGTGAACCGGGAGGGAATTGGGATGTACGGGGATGAACTGGCAGGAAACTGGGATGTACTGGCATGGAACGGGGATGTATTGGGATGTACAGGAACGGAACTGGAATGTACAGCGATGTATTGGGATGTACTGGGAGCGAACTGGGATTTACTGGGATGTACTGGGAGGAAACTGGGATATACTGGGAGGAAACTGGGATATACTGGGAGGAAACTGGGAGGGAAGTGGGTGTCAACTGGGACATTCCAGTTTCCTCCCAGTACATCCCAGTTCCCTACCAGTGCAGCCCAGTACATCCCAGATCCCTCCCAGTCCCTCCCAGTACATCCCAGTACATACCAGTTCCCTCACAGTACATCCCAGTTCCCTCCCAGTTCACACACAGTTCACTCCCAGTTCCATTCCAGTACATCCCAGTACATGCCAGTTGCCTCCCAGTTTCCTCTAAGTACATCCCAGTACTTTAAAGTTCCCTCCCAGTACATCCCAGTTCCCTCACAGTACATCCCAGTACTTCACAGTTCACTCCCACTACATCCCAGTACGTCCCAGTTCCCCCTTGGTACATAACACTTCCCTCCCAATACATCCAAGTTCCCTCCCAGTACATCCCAATCCCCTCCCAGTACATCCCAGTTCCCTGCCAGTATGTCCCAGTACATCCCAGTTCCCTCCCAGTACATACAAGTTCCCTCCCAGTTCCCTCCCACTACATCCCAGTTCCCTCCCAGTATATCCCAGTACATCCTGGTACATCCCAGTTCCCACCCAGTACATCCTACTACATACCAGTTCCCTCCCAGTTCACTCCCAGTACATCCCCGAACTTCACAGTTCCATCCCAGTACATCCCAGTACGCACCAGTTCCCCTCAGTACATAACGCTTCCCTCCCAGTACATAACAGTACATCCCAGTGTCCTCACAGTACGTCCCAGTTCCCTCACAGTACATCCCAGTTCCCTACCAGTACGTCCCAGTTACCTCCCAGTTCACTCCCAGTACATAACAGTTACCTCCCAGTACATCCCAGTACATCCTGGTACATCCCAAATCCCTGCCAGTTCCACCCGGTACAACCCAGTACAAGCCTGTACATCCTAGTTCCTCCACAGTACATCCCAGGGCATCCCCGCACATTGTAGTGCCTCCCAGTACATCCCAGTTCCCTCCCAGTACTGGGAGGGACCTGGGATGTACAGGAACGGAACTGGGATGTACTGGGAGGGAACTGGGATGTACTGGGAGGGACCTGGGACGTACTGGGAGGGAACTGGGACGTACTGGGAGGGAACTGAGATGTACTGGGATGTAATGGGACGGAACTGGGATGTATTGGGAGGCATTGGGAAAGAAGTGGTAGTGAACCGGGAGGGAATTGGGATGTACGGGGATGAACTGGTAGGAAACTGGGATGCACTGGCATGGAACGGGGATGTATTGGGATGGACAGGAACAGAACTGGAATGTACAGCGATGTATTGGGATGTACTGGGAGCGAGCTGGGATTTACTGGGATGTACTGGGAGGAAACTGGGATATACTGGGAGGAAACTGGGATATACTGGGAGGCATTGGGAGGGAAGTGGGTGTCAACTGGGACATTCCAGTTTCCTCCCAGTACATCTCAGTTCCCTACCAGTGCAGCCCAGTACATCCCAGTTCCCTCCCAGTCCGTCCCAATCCCCTCCCAGTACATCCCAGTTCCCTGCCAGTATGTCACAGTACATCCCAGTTCCCTCCCAGTACATCCCAGTTCCCTCCCAGTACATCCCAGTTCCCTCCCAGTTCCCTCCCACTACATCCCAGTACATCCCAGTTCCCTCCCAGTACATCCCAGTTCCCTCCCAGTACATCCCAGTACATCCTGGTACATCCCAGTTCCCACCCAGTACATCCTACTACATACCAGTTCCCTCCCAGTTCACTCCCAGTACATCCCAGTACTTCACAGTTCCCTCCCAGTACATCCCAGTACGTCCCAGTTCCCCTCAGTACATAACACTTCCCTCCCAGTACATAACAGTACATCCCAGTGTCCTCACAGTACGTCCCAGTTCCCTCCCAGTACATCCCAGTTCCCTCCCTGTTCCTTCCCAGTACATAACAGTTACCTCCCAGTACATCCCAGTAGATCCTGGTACATCCCAAATCCCTGCCAGTTCCACCCGGTACAACCCAGTACAAGCCTGTACATCCTAGTTCCTCCACAGTACATCCCAGGGCATCCCCGCACATTGTAGTGCCTCCCAGTACATCCCAGGTCCCTCCCAGTACTGGGAGGGAACTGGGATGTACTGGGAGGGAACTGGGATGTACTGGGAGGGAACTGGGATGTACTGGGATGTAATGGGACGGAACTGGTATGTAATGGGACGGAACTGGGAAAGAAGTGGTAGTGAACCGGGAGGGAATTGGGATGTACGGGGATGAACTGGTAGGGAACTGGGATGTACTGGCATGGAACGGGGATGTATTGGGATGTACAGGAACAGAACTGGAATGTACAGCGATGTATTGGCATGTACTGGGAGCGAGCTGGGATTTACTGGGATGTACTGGGAGGAAACTGGGATATACTGGGAGGAAACTGGGATATACTGGGAGGCATTGGGAGGGAAGTGGGTGTCACCTGGGACATTCCAGTTTCCTCCCAGTACATCCCAGTTCCCTACCAGTGCAGCCCAGTACATCCCAGTTCCCTCCCAGTCCGTCCCAATCCCCTCCCAGTACATCCCAGTTCCCTGCCAGTATGTCCCAGTACATCCCAGTTCCCTCCCAGTACATCCCAGTTCCCTCCCAGTACATCCCAGTTCCCTCCCAGTTCCCTCCCACTACATCCCAGTTCCCTCCCAGTACATACCAGTTCCCTCCCAGTTCACTCCCAGTACATCCCAGTACTTCACAGTTCCCTCCCAGTACATCCCAGTACGTCCCAGTTCCCCTCAGTACATAACACTTCCCTCCCAGTACATACCAGTACATCCCAGTGTCCTCACGGTACGTCCCAGTTCCCTCCCAGTACATCCCAGTTCCCTACCAGTACATCCCAGTTCCCTCCCTGTTCCTTCCCAGTACATAACAGTTACCTCCCAGTACATCCCAGTAGATCCTGGTACATCCCAAATCCCTGCCAGTTCCACCCGGTACAACCCAGTACAAGCCTGTACATCCTAGTTCCTCCACAGTACATCCCAGGGCATCCCCGCACATTGTAGTGCCTCCCAGTACATCCCAGTTCCCTCCCAGTACTGGGAGGGACCTGGGATGTACTGGGATGTAATGGGACGGAACTGGTATGTAATGGGACGGAACTGGGAAAGAAGTGGTAGTGAACCGGGAGGGAATTGGGATGTACGGGGATGAACTGGTAGGGAACTGGGATGTACTGGCATGGAACGGGGATGTATTGGGATGTCAGGAACGGAACTGGAATGTACTGCGATGTACTGGGAGCAAACTGGGATTTACTGGGATGTACTGGGAGGAAACTGGGATATACTGGGAGGCACTGGGAGGGAAGTGGGTGTCAACTGGGACATTCCAGTTTCCTCCCAGTACATCCCAGTTCCCTACCAGTGCAGCCCAGTACATCCCAGATCCCTCCCAGTACATCCCAGTTCCCTCCCAGTCCGTCCCAGTACATCCCAGTACATCCCAGTTCCCTCACAGTACATCCCAGTTCCCTCACAGTTCACACACAGTTCACTCCCAGTTCCATTCCAGTACATCCCAGTACATGCCACTTTCCTCCAAGTAAACCCCAGTTCCCTCCCACTACATCCAAGTTCCTTCCCACTTCCCTCTTAGTACATCCCAGTACTTCACAGTTCACTCCCAGTACATCCCAGTTCCCCCTCGGTACATAACAGTTCCCTCCCAGTACACCCCAGTACATCCCAGTTCCCTCCCAGTATGTCCCACTACATCCCAGTTCCCTCCCAGTCCATCCCAGTTCCCTGCCAGTAAATCCCAATTCCCAACACTTTCCACCCAGTACATCCCAGTTCCCTCCCAGTACATCCCAGTTCCCTCTAAGTACATCCCAGTACTTCACAGTTCCCTCCCAGTTCACTCCCAGTTCCCTCCCAGTACATCCCAGTTCCCTCTAAGTACATCCCAATACTTCATAGTTCCCTCCCAGCACGTCCCAGTACGTCCCAGTTCCCCTCAGTACATAACACTTCCCTCCCAGTACATACCAGTACATCCCAGTGTCCTCACAGTAAGTCCCAGTTCCCTCCCAGTACATCCCAGTTCCCTCCCAGTACATCCCAGTTCCCTCCCTGTTCCTTCCCAGTACATAACAGTTACCTCCCAGTACATCCCAGTAGATCCTGGTACATCCCAAATCCCTGCCAGTTCCACCCGGTACAACCCAGTACAAGCCTGTACATCCTAGTTCCTCCACAGTACATCCCAGGGCATCCCCGCACATTGTAGTGCCTCCCAGTACATCCCAGTTCCCTCCCAGTACTGGGAGGGACCTGGGATGTACTGGGAGGGAACTGGGACGTACTGGGAGGGAACTGGGATGTACTGGGATGTAATGGGTCGGAACTGGGATGTATTGGGAGGCACTGGGAAAGAAGTGGTAGTGAACCGGGAGGGAATTGGGATGTACGGGGATGAACTGGTAGGAAACTGGGATGTACTGGCATGGAACGGGGATGTATTGGGATGTACAGGAACAGAACTGGAATGTACAGCGATGTATTGGCATGTACTGGCAGCGAGCTGGGATTTACTGGGATGTACTGGGAGGAAACTGGGATATACTGGGAGGCATTGGGAGGGAAGTGGGTGTCACCTGGGACATTCCAGTTTCCTCCCAGTACATCCCAGTTCCCTACCAGTGCAGCCCAGTACATCCCAGTTCCCTCCCAGTCCGTCCCAATCCCCTCCCAGTACATCCCAGTTCCCTGCCAGTATGTCCCAGTACATCCCAGTTCCCTCCCAGTACATCCCAGTTCCCTCCCAGTACATCCCAGTTCCCTCCCAGTTCCCTCCCACTACATCCCACTACATCCCAGTTCCCACCCAGTACATCCTACTACATACCAGTTCCCTCCCAGTTCACTCCCAGTACATCCCAGTACTTCACAGTTCCCTCCCAGTACATCCCAGTACGTCCCAGTTCCCCTCAGTACATAACACTTCCCTCCCAGTACATAACAGTACATCCCAGTGTCCTCACAGTACGTCCCAGTTCCCTCACAGTACATCCCAGTTTCCTCCCAGTACATCCCAGTTCCCTCCCTGTTCCTTCCCAGTACATAACAGTTACCTCCCAGTACATCCCAGTAGATCCTGGTACATCCCAAATCCCTGCCAGTTCCACCCGGTACAACCCAGTACAAGCCTGTACATCCTAGTTCCTCCACAGTACATCCCAGGGCATCCCCGCACATTGTAGTGCCTCCCAGTACATCCCAGATCCCTCCCAGTACATCCCAGATCCCTCCCAGTCTGTCCCAGTACGTCCCAGTACATCCCAGTTCCCTCACAGTACATCCCAGTTCCCTCACAGTTCACACACAGTTCACTCCCAGTTCCATTCCAGTACATCCCAGTACATGCCACTTTCCTCCAAGTAAATCCCAGTTCCCTCCCACTACATTCAAGTTCCCTCCCACTTCCCTCTAAGTACATCCCAGTACTTCACAGTTCACTCCCACTACATCCCAGTTCCCCCTCGGTACATAACAATTCCCTCCCAGTACACCCCAGTACATCCCAGTTCCCTCCCAGTATGTCCCACTACATCCCAGTTCCCTCCCAGTCCATCCCAGTTCCCTCCCAGTAAATCCCAATTCCCAACACTTTCCACCCAGTACATCCCAGTTCCCTCCCAGTACATACGAGTTCCCTCTAAGTACATCCCAGTACTTCACAGTTCCCTCCCAGTTCACTCCCAGTACACAACAGTTACCTCCCAGTACATCCCAGTACATCCTAGTAGATACTAGGACATTTCAAATCCCTGCCAGTTCCACCCGGTACAACCCAGTACAAGCCTGTACATCCTAGTTCCTCCACAGTACATCCCTGTGCATCCCCGCACATTGTAGTGCCTTCCAGTACATCCCAGGTCCCTCCCAGTTCACTCCCAGTACACAACAGTTACCTCCCAGTACATCCCAGTAGATCCTGGTACATCCCAAATCCCTGCCAGTTCCACCCGGTACAACCCAGTACAAGCCTGTACATCCTAGTTCCTCCACAGTACATCCCAGGGCATCCCCGCACATTGTAGTGCCTCCCAGTACATCCCAGATCCCTCCCAGTACATCCCAGATCCCTCCCAGTCTGTCCCAGTACGTCCCAGTACATCCCAGTTCCCTCACAGTACATCCCAGTTCCCTCACAGTTCACACACAGTTCACTCCCAGTTCCATTCCAGTACATCCCAGTACATGCCACTTTCCTCCAAGTAAATCCCAGTTCCCTCCCACTACATTCAAGTTCCCTCCCACTTCCCTCTAAGTACATCCCAGTATTTCACAGTTCACTCCCACTACATCCCAGTTCCCCCTCGGTACATAACAATTCCCTCCCAGTACACCCCAGTACATCCCAGTTCCCTCCCAGTATGTCCCACTACATCCCAGTTCCCTCCCAGTCCATCCCAGTTCCCTCCCAGTAAATCCCAATTCCCAACACTTTCCACCCAGTACATCCCAGTTCCCTCCCAGTACATCCCAGTTCCCTCTAAGTACATCCCAGTACTTCACAGTTCCCTCCCAGTTCACTCCCAGTACACAACAGTTACCTCCCAGTACATCCCAGTACATCCTAGTAGATACTAGGACATTTCAAATCCCTGCCAGTTCCACCCGGTACAACCCAGTACAAGCCTGTACATCCTAGTTCCTCCACAGTACATCCCTGTGCATCCCCGCACATTGTAGTGCCTTCCAGTACATCCCAGGTCCCTCCCAGTTCACTCCCAGTACACAACAGTTACCTCCCAGTACATCCTGGTACATCCCAAATCCCTGCCAGTTCCACCTGGTACAACCCAGTACAAGCCTGTACATCCTAGTTCCTCCACGGTACATCCCAGGACATCCCCGCACATTGTAGTGCCTCCCAGAACATCCCAGCTCCCTCGCAGTACTGGGAGGGAACTGGGATGTACTGGGAGGCATTGGGAGGGAAGTGGGTGTCAACTGGGACATTCCAGTTTCCTCCCAGTACATCCCAGTTCCCTACCAGTGCAGCCCAGTACATCCCAGTTCCCTCCCAGTCCGTCCCAATCCCCTCCCAGTACATCCCAGTTCCCTGCCACTATGTCCCAGTACATCCCAGTTCCCTCCCAGTACATCCCAGTTCCCTCCCAGTTCCCTCCCACTACATCCCAGTACATCCCAGTTCCCTCCCAGTACATACCAGTTCCCTCCCAGTACATCCTGGTACATCCCACTACATACCAGTTCCCTCCCAGTTCACTCCCAGTACATCCCAGTACTTCACAGTTCCCTCCCAGTACATCCCAGTACGTCCCAGTTCCCCTCAGTACATAACACTTCCCTCCCAGTACATACCAGTACATCCCAGTGTCCTCACGGTACGTCCCAGTTCCCTCCCAGTACATCCCAGTTCCCTCCCAGTTCACTCCCAGTACATAACAGTTACCTCCCAGTACATCCCAGTAGATCCTGGTACATCCCAAATCCCTGCCAGTTCCACCCGGTACAACCCAGTACAAGCCTGTACATCCTAGTTCCTCCACAGTACATCCCAGGGCATCCCCGCACATTGTAGTGCCTCCCAGTACATACCAGTTCCCTCCCACTACATCCCAGTTCCCTCCCAGTTCCCTCCCAGTACATACCAGTTCCCTCCCAGTACATACCAGTTCCCTCCCGGTACATCCTACTACATACCAGTTCCCTCCCAGTTCACTCCCAGTACATCCCAGTACTTCACAGTTCCCTCCCAGTACGTCCCAGTTCCCCTCAGTACATAACAGTACATCCCAGTGTCCTCACAGTACGTCCCAGTTCCCTCCCAGTACATCCCAGTTCCCTACCAGTACATCCCAGTTCCCTCCCTGTTCCTTCCCAGTACATAACAGTTACCTCCCAGTACATCCCAGTAGATCCTGGTACATCCCAAATCCCTGCCAGTTCCACCCGGTACAACCCAGTACAAGCCTGTACATCCTAGTTCCTCCACAGTACATCCCATGGCATCCCCGCACATTGTAGTGCCTCCCAGTACGTCCCAGTTCCCTCCCAGTACTGGGAGGGACCTGGGATGTACTGGGAGGGAACTGGGATGTACTGGGATGTAATGGGACGGAACTGGGATGTAATGGGACGGAACTGGGAAAGAAGTGGTAGTGAACCGGGAGGGAATTGGGATGTACGGGGATGAACTGGTAGGGAACTGGGATGTACTGGCATGGAACGGGGATGTATTGGGATGTACAGGAACGGAACTGGAATGTACTGCGATGTACTGGGATGTACTGGGAGCAAACTGGGATTTACTGGGATGTACTGGGAGGAAACTGGGATATACTGGGAGGCACTGGGAGGGAAGTGGGTGTCAACTGGGACATTCCAGTTTCCTCCCAGTAGATCCCAGTTCCCAACCAGTGCAGCCCAGTACAACCCAGATCCCTCCCAGTACATCCCAGTTCCCTCCCAGTCCGTCCCAGTACATCCCAGTTCCCTCACAGTACATCCCAGTTCCCTCACAGTTCACACACAGTTCACTCCCAGTTCCATTCCAGTACATCCCAGTACATGCCACTTTCCTCCAAGTAAATCCCAGTTCCCTCCCACTACATCCAAGTTCCCTCCCACTTCCCTCTAAGTACATCCCAGTACTTCACAGTTCACTCCCACTACATCCCAGTTCCCCCTCGGTACATAACAATTCCCTCCCAGTACACCCCAGTACATCCCAGTTCCCTCCCAGTATGTCCCACTACATCCCAGTTCCCTCCCAGTCCATCCCAGTTCCCTCCCACTAAATTCCAATTCCCAACACTTTCCACACAGTCCATCCCAGTTCCCTCTAAGTACATCCCAGTACTTCACAGTTCCCTCCCAGTTCACTCCCAGTTCCCTCCCAGTACATCCCAGTTCCCTACCAGTACATCCCAATACTTCATAGTTCCCTCCCAGCACGTCCCAGTACGTCCCAGTTCCCCTCAGTACATAACACTTCCCTCCCAGTACATACCAGTACATCCCAGTGTCCTCACAGTACATCCCAGTTCCCTCCCAGTTCACTCCCAGTACACAACAGTTACCTCCCAGTACATCCCAGTAGATCCTGGTACATCCCAAATCCCTGCCAGTTCCACCCGGTACAACCCAGTACAAGCCTGTACATCCTAGTTCCTCCACAGTACATCCCAGGGCATCTCCGCACATTGTAGTGCCTCCCAGTACATCCCAGTTCCCAACCAGTGCAGCCCAGATCCCTCCCAGTCTGTCCCAGTACGTCCCAGTACATCCCAGTTCCCTCACAGTACATCCCAGTTCCCTCACAGTTCACACACAGTTCACTCCCAGTTCCATTCCAGTACATCCCAGTACATGCCACTTTCCTCCAAGTAAATCCCAGTTCCCTCCCACTACATCCAAGTTCCCTCCACTTCCCTCTAAGTACATCCCAGTACTTCACAGTTCACTCCCACTACATCCCAGTTCGCCCTCGGTACATAACAGTTCCCTCCCAGTACATCCCAGTTCCCTCCCAGTCCATCCCAGTTCCCTCCCACTAAATCCCAATTCCCAACACTTTCCACCCAGTCCATCCCAGTTCCCTCCCAGTACATACCAGTTCCCTCTAAGTACATCCCAGTACTTCACAGTTCCCTCCCAGTACATCCCAGTTCCCTCTAAGTACATCCCAATACTTCATAGTTCCCTCCCAGCACGTCCCAGTACGTCCCAGTTCCCCTCAGTACATAACACTTCCCTCCCAGTACATACCAGTACATCCCAGTGTCCTCACAGTACATCCCAGTTCCCTCCCAGTACATCCCAGTTCCCTCCCAGTTCCTTCCCAGTACACAACAGTTACCTCCTAGTACATCCCAGTAGATCCTGGTACATCCCAAATCCCTGCCAGTTCTACCCGGTACAACCCAGTACAAGCCTGTACATCCTAGTTCCTCCACAGTACATCCCAGGGCATCCCCGCACATTGTAGTGCCTCCCAGTACATCCCAGTTCCCTCCCAGTACTGGGAGGGACCTGGGATGTACTGGGAGGGAACTGGGACGTACTGGGAGGGAACTGGGATGTACTGGGATGTAATGGGACGGAACTGGGATGTATTGGGAGGCACTGGGAAAGAAGTGGTAGTGAACCGGGAGGGAATTGGGATGTACGGGGATGAACTGGTAGGGAACTGGGATGTACTGGCATGGAACGGGGATGTATTGGGATGTACAGGAACAGAACTGGAATGTACAGCGATGTATTGGCATGTACTGGCAGCGAGCTGGGATTTACTGGGATGTACTGGGAGGAAACTGGGATATACTGGGAGGAAACTGGGATATACTGGGAGGCATTGGGAGGGAAGTGGGTGTCAACTGGGACATTCCAGTTTCCTCCCAGTACATCCCAGTTCCCTACCAGTGCAGCCCAGTACATCCCAGTTCCCTCCCAGTCCGTCCCAATCCCCTCCCAGTACATCCCAGTTCCCTGCCAGTATGTCCCAGTACATCCCAGTTCCCTCCCAGTAAATCCCAGTTCCCTCCCAGTACATCCCAGTTCCCTTCCAGTACATCCTGGTACATCCCAGTTCCCACCCAGTACATCCTACTACATACCAGTTCCCTCCCAGTTCACTCCCAGTACATCCCAGTACGTCCCAGTTCCCCTCAGTACATAACACTTCCCTCCCAGTACATACCAGTACATCCCAGTGTCCTCACAGTACGTCCCAGTTCCCTCACAGTACATCCCAGTTCCCTCCCAGTACATCCCAGTTCCCTCCCTGTTCCTTCCCAGTACATAACAGTTACCTCCCAGTACATCCCAGTACATCCTGGTACATCCCAAATCCCTGCCAGTTCCACCCAGTACAACCCAGTACAAGCCTGTACATCCTAGTTCCTCCACAGTACATCCCAGGGCATCCCCGCACATTGTAGTGCCTCCCAGTACATCCCAGATCCCTCCCAGTACATCCCAGATCCCTCCCAGTCTGTCCCAGTACATCCCAGTACATCCCAGTTCCGTCACAGTACATCCCAGTTCCCTCACAGTTCACACACAGTTCACTCCCAGTTCCATTCCAGTACATCCCAGTACATGCCACTTTCCTCCAAGTAAACCCCAGTACCCTCCCACTACATTCAAGTTCCCTCCCACTTCCCTCTAAGTACATCCCAGTACTTCACAGTTCACTCCCACTACATCCCAGTTCCCCCTCGGTACATAACAATTCCCTCCCAGTACACCCCAGTACATCCCAGTTCCCTCCCAGTATGTCCCACTACATCCCAGTTCCCTCCCAGTCCATCCCAGTTCCCTCCCAGTAAATCCCAATTCCCAACACTTTCCACCCAGTACATCCCAGTTCCCTCCCAGTACATCCCAGTTCCCTCTAAGTACATCCCAGTACTTCACAGTTCCCTCCCAGTTCACTCCCAGTACACAACAGTGACCTCCCAGTACATCCCAGTACATCCTAGTAGATACTAGGACATTTCAAATCCCTGCCAGTTCCACCCGGTACAACCCAGTACAAGCCTGTACATCCTAGTTCCTCCACAGTACATCCCTGTGCATCCCCGCACATTGTAGTGCCTTCCAGTACATCCCAGGTCCCTCCCAGTTCACTCCCAGTACACAACAGTTACCTCCCAGTACATCCCAGTAGATCCTGGTACATCCCAAATCCCTGCCAGTTCCACCCGGTACAACCCAGTACAAGCCTGTACATCCTAGTTCCTCCACGGTACATCCCAGGACATCCCCGCACATTGTAGTGCCTCCCAGTACATCCCAGCTCCCTCCCAGTACTGGGAGGGAACTGGGATGTACTGGGAGGGAACTGGGATGTACTGGGATGTAATGGGACGGAACTGGGATGTATTGGGAGGCACTGGGAAAGAAGTGGTAGTGAACCGGGAGGTAATTGGGATGTACGGGGATGAACTGGTAGGAAACTGGGATGTACTGGCATGGAACGGGGATGTATTGGGATGGACAGGAACGGAACTGGAATGTACGGCGATGTATTGGGATGTACTGGGAGCGAACTGGGAGGAAACTGGGATATACTGGGAGGAAACTGGGATATACTGGGAGGAAACTGGGATATACTGGGAGGCATTGGGAGGGAAGTGGGTGTCAACTGGGACATTCCAGTTTCCTCCCAGTACATCCCAGTTCCCTACCAGTGCAGCCCAGTACATCCCAGGTCCCTCCCAGTCCCTCCCAGTACATCCCAGTTCCCTCACAGTACATCCCAGTTCCCTCACAGTTCACACACAGTTCACTCCCAGTTCCATTCCAGTACATCCCAGTACATGCCAGTTGCCTCCCAGTTTCCTCTAAGTACATCCCAGTACTTTAAAGTTCCCTCCCAGTACATCCCAGTTCCCTCACAGAACATCCCAGTACTTCACAGTTCACTCCCACTACATCCCAGTACGTCCCAGTTCCCACTTGGTACATAACACTTCCCTCCCAATACATCCCAATCCCCTCCCAGTACATCCCAGTTCCCTGCCAGTATGTCCCAGTACATCCCAGTTCCCTCCCAGTACATACCAGTTCCCTCCCAGTACATCCCAGTTCCCTCCCAGTACATCCCAGTTCCCTCCCACTACATCCCAGTTCTCTCCCAGTACATACCAGTTCCCTCCCAGTACATCCCAGTACATCCTGGTACATCCCAGTTCCCACCCAGTACATCCTACTACATACCAGTTCCCTCCCAGTTCACTCCCAGTACATCCCAGTACTTCACAGTTCCATCCCAGTACATCCCAGTACGTCCCAGTTCCCCTCAGTACATAACACTTCCCTCCCAGTACATAACAGTACGTCCCAGTTCCCTCACAGTACATCCCAGTTCCCTACCAGTACGTCCCAGTTCCCTCCCTGTTCACTCCCAGTACATAACAGTTACCTCCCAGTACATCCCAGTAGATCCTGGTACATCCCAAATCCCTGCCAGTTCCACCCGGTACAACCCAGTACAAGCCTGTACATCCTAGTTCCTCCACAGTACATCCCAGGGCATCCCCGCACATTGTAGTGCCTCCCAGTACATCCCAGTTCCCTCCCAGTACTGGGAGGGACCTGGGATGTACTGGGAGGGAACTGGGACGTACTGGGAGGGAACTGGGATGTACTGGGATGTAATGGGACGGAACTGGGATGTATTGGGAGACACTGGGAAAGAAGTGGTAGTGAACCGGGAGGGAATTGGGATGTACGGGGATGAACTGGTAGGAAACTGGGATGTACTGGCATGGAACGGGGATGTATTGGGATGTACATGAACGGAACTGGAATGTACTGCGATGTACTGGGAGCAAACTGGGATTTACTGGGAGGAAACTGGGATATACTGGGAGGCATTGGGAGGGAAGTGGGTGTCAACTGGGACATTCCAGTTTCCTCCCAGTACATCTCAGTTCCCTACCAGTGCAGCCCAGTACATCCCAGTTCCCTCCCAGTCCGTCCCAATCCCCTCCCAGTACATCCCAGTTCCCTGCCAGTATGTCCCAGTACATCCCAGTTCCCTCCCAGTACATACCAGTTCCCTCCCAGTACATCCCAGTTCCCTCCCAGTTCCCTCCCAGTACATACCAGTTCCCTCCCAGTACATACCAGTTCCCTCCCGGTACATCCCAGTTCCCACCCAGTACATCCTACTACATACCAGTTCCCTCCCAGTTCACTCCCAGTACATCCCAGTACTTCACAGTTCCCTCCCAGTACATCCCAGTACGTCCCAGTTCCCCTCAGTACATAACACTTCCCTCCCAGTACATACCAGTACATCCCAGTGTCCTCACAGTACGTCCCAGTTCCCTCCCAGTACATCCCAGTTCCCTCCCTGTTCCTTCCCAGTACATAACAGTTACCTCCCAGTACATCCCAGTAGATCCCAGTAGATCCTGGTACATCCCAAATCCCTGCCAGTTCCACCCGGTACAACCCAGTACAAGCCTGTACATCCTAGTTCCTCCACAGTACATCCCAGGGCATCCCCGCACATTGTAGTGCCTCCCAGTACATCCCAGATCCCTCCCAGTACATCCCAGATCCCTCCCAGTACATCCCAGTACGTCCCAGTACATCCCAGTTCCCTCACAGTTCACACACAGTTCACTCCCAGTTCCATTCCAGTACAGCCCAGTACATGCCACTTTCCTCCAAGTAAATCCCAGTACCCTCCCACTACATTCAAGTTCCCTCCCACTTCCATCTAAGTACATCCCAGTACTTCACAGTTCCCTCCCAGTTCACTCCCAGTACACAACAGTTACCTCCCAGTACATCCCAGTACATCCCAGTAGATCCTGGTACATCAAAAATCCCTGCCAGCTCCACCCGGTACAACCCAGTACAAGCCTGTACATCCTAGTTCCTCCACGGTACATCCCAGGACATCCCCGCACATTGTAGTGCCTCCCAGTACATCCCAGCTCCCTCGCAGTACTGGGAGGGAACTGGGATGTACTGGGAGGGACCTGGGATGTACTGGGATGTAATGGGACGGAACTGGGATGTATTGGGAGGCACTGGGAAAGAAGTGGTAGTGAACCGGGAGGGAATTGGGATGTACGGGGATGAACTGGTAGGGAACTGGGATGTACTGGCATGGAACGGGGATGTATTGGGATGTACAGGAACGGAACTGGAATGTACGGCGATGTATTGGCATGTACTGGCAGCGAGCTGGATTTACTGGGATGTACTGGGAGGAAACTGGGATATACTGGGAGGAAACTGGGATATACTGGGAGGAAACTGGGAGGAAACTGGGAGGGAAGTGGGTGTCAACTGGGACATTCCAGTTTCCTCCCAGTACATCCCAGTTCCCTACCAGTGCAGCCCAGTACATCCCAGATCCCTCCCAGTCCCTCCCAGTACATCCCAGTTCCCTCACAGTATATCCCAGTTCCCTCACAGTTCACACACAGTTCACTCCCAGTTCCATTCCAGTACATCCCAGTACATACCAGTTCCCTCCCAGTTCCCTCCCACTACATCCCAGTACATCCCAGTTCCCTCCCAGTACATACCAGTTCCCTCCTAGTACATCCCAGTACATCCTGGTACATCCCAGTTCCCACCCAGTACATCCTACTACATACCAGTTCCCTCCCAGTTCACTCCCAGTACATCCCAGTACTTCACAGTTCCCTCCCAGTACATCCCAGTACGTCCCAGTTCCCCTCAGTACATAACACTTCCCTCCCAGTACATAACAGTGCATCCCAGTGTCCTCACAGTACGTCCCAGTTCCCTCCCAGTACATCCCAGTTCCCTACCAGTTCCTTCCCAGTACATAACAGTTACCTCCCAGTACATCCCAGTACATCCCAGTAGATCCTGGTACATCAAAAATCCCTGCCAGCTCCACCCGGTACAACCCAGTACAAGCCTGTACATCCTAGTTCCTCCACGGTACATCCCAGGACATCCCCGCACATTGTAGTGCCTCCCAGTACATCCCAGTTCCCTCCCAGTACTGGGAGGGACCTGAGATGTACTGGGATGTAATGGGACGGAACTGGGATGTATTGGGAGGCATTGGGAAAGAAGTGGTAGTGAACCGGGAGGGAATTGGGATGTACGGGGATGAACTGGTAGGGAACTGGGATGTACTGGCATGGAACGGGGATGTATTGGGATGTACAGGAACGGAACTGGAATGTACGGCGATGTATTGGCATGTACTGGCAGCGAGCTGGATTTACTGGGATGTACTGGGAGGAAACTGGGATATACTGGGAGGAAACTGGGAGGGAAGTGGGTGTCAACTGGGACATTCCAGTTTCCTCCCAGTACATCCCAGTTCCCTACCAGTGCAGCCCAGTACATCCCAGATCCCTCCCAGTCCCTCCCAGTACATCCCAGTTCCCTCCCACTACATCCAAGTTCCCTCCCAGTTCACACACAGTTCACTCCCAGTTCCATTCCAGTACATCCCAGTACATGCCAGTTGCCTCCCAGTTCCCTCTAAGTACATCCCAGTACTTCACAGTTCACTCCCACTACATCCCAGTACGTCCCAGTTCCCCCTTGGTACATAACACTTCCCTCCCAATACATCCAAGTTCCCTCCCAGTACATCCCAATCCCCTCCCAGTACATCCCAGTTCCCTGCCAGTATGTCCCAGTACATCCCAGTTCCCTCCCAGTTCCCTCCCACTACATCCCAGTTCCCTCCCAGTACATACCAGTTCCCTCCCAGTTCCCTCCCACTACATCCCAGTTCCCTCCCAGTACATACCAGTTCCCTCCCAGTACATACCAGTTCCCTCCCAGTACATCCTGGTACATCCCAGTTCCCACCCAGTACATCCTACTACATACCAGTTCCCTCCCAGTTCACTCCCAGTACATCCCAGTACTTCACAGTTCCTCCCAGTACATCCCAGTACGCACCACTTCCCCTCTGTACATAACACTTCCCTCCCAGTACATAACAGTACATCCCAGTGTCCTCACAGTACGTCCCAGTTCCCTCCCAGTACATCCCAGTTCCCTACCAGTACGTCCCAGTTCCCTACCAGTACGTCCCAGTTCCCTACCAGTACGTCCCAGTTCCCTCCCAGTTCACTCCCAGTACATAACAGTTACCTCCCAGTACATCCCAGTACATCCCAGTAGATCCTGGTACATCCCAAATCCCTGCTAGTTCCACCCGGTACAACCCAGTACAAGCCTGTACATCCTAGTTCCTCCACAGTACATCCCAGGGCATCCCCGCACATTGTAGTGCCTCCCAGTACATCCCAGCTCCCTCCCAGTACTGGGAGGGACCTGGGATGTACTGGGATGTAATGGGACGGAACTGGGATGTATTTGGAGGCAATGGGAAAGAAGTGGTAGCGAACCGGGAGGGAATTGGGATGTACGGGGATGAACTGGTAGGTAACTGGGATGTACTGGCATGGAACGGGGATGTATTGGGATGTACAGGAACGGAACTGGAATGTACTGCGATGTACTGGGAGCAAACTGGGATATACTGGGAGGAAACTGGGAGGAAACTGGGATATACTGGGAGGAAACTGGGAGGAAAGTGGGTGTCAACTGGGACATTCCAGTTTCCTCCCAGTACATCCCAGTTCCCTACCAGTGCATCCCAGTCCGTCCCAGTTCCCTCCCAGTCCGTCCCAATACATCCCAGTTCCCTCCCAGTACATCCTACTACATACCAGTTCCCTCCCAGTTCACTCCCAGTACACAACAGTTCCCTCCCAGTACGTCCCAGTTCCCTCCCAGTACGTCCCAGTACATCCCAGTTCCGTCCCTGTTTCCGACAAGTGCGTCCTAGTTCCCTCTTATTCCATTCCAGTTCCCTCCAGTACATCTCAGTTCTCTCCCATTTCCCTCCAAGTACATCCCAGTTCCCTCCCAGTTCACTCCCAGTACACAACAGTTACCTCCCAGTACATCCCAGTACATCCCAGTAGATCCTAGGACATTTCAAATCCCTGCTAGTTCCACCCGGTACAACCCAGTACAAGCCTGTACATCCTAGTTCCTCCACAGTACATCCCAGGGCATCCCCGCACATTGTAGTGCCTCCCAGTACATCCCAGGTCCCTCCCAGTACTGGGAGGGAACTGGGACGTACTGGGAGGGACCTGGGATGTACTGGGAGGGAACTGGGATGTGCTGGGATGTAATGGGACGGAACTGGGATGTATTGGGAGGCACTGGGAAAGAAGTGGTAGTGAACCGGGAGGGAATTGGGATGTACGGGGATGAACTAGTAGGGAACTGGGATGTACTGGCATGGAACGGGGATGTATTGGGATGTACAGGAACGGAACTGGAATGTACGGCGATGTATTGGGATGTACTGGGAGCGAACTGGGATTTACTGGGATGTACTGGGAGGAAACTGGGATATACTGGGAGGAAACTGGGATTTACTGGGAGGAAACTGGGATTTACTGGGAGGAAACTGGGATTTACTGGGAGGAAACTGGGATTTACTGGGAGGAAACTGGGATTTACTGGGAGGAAACTGGGATTTACTGGGAGGAAACTGGGATTTACTGGGAGGAAACTGGGAGGGAAGTGGGTGTCAACTGGGACATTCCAGTGTCCTCCCAGTACATCCCAGTTCCCTACCAGTGCAGCCCAGTACATCCCAGATCCCTCCCAGTCCCTCCCAGTACCCTCACAGTACATCCCAGTTCCCTCCCAGTTCACACACAGTTCACTCCCAGTTCCATTCCAGTACGTCCCACTACATCCCAGTTGCCTCCCAGTTTCCTCTAAGTACATCCCAGTACTTCAAAGTTCCCTCCCAGTACATCCCAGTTCCCTCTAAGTACATCCCAGTACTTCACAGTTCACTCCCACTACATCCCAGTACGTCCCAGTTCCCCCTTGGTACATAACACTTCCCTCCCAATACATCCAAGTTCCCTCCCAGTACATCCCAGTTCCCTGCCAGTATGTCCCAGTACATCCCAGTTCCCTCCCAGTTCCCTCCCACTACATCCCAGTTATCTCCCAGTACATCCCAGTTCCCTCCCAGTACATCCCAGTTCCCTCCCAGTACATCCCAGTTCCCTCCCAGTACATCCTGGTACATCCCAGTTCCCACCCAGTACATACTACTACATACCAGTTCCCTCCCAGTTCACTCCCAGTACATCCCAGTACTTCACAGTTCCATCCCAGTACATCCCAGTACGTCCCAGTTCCCCTCAGTACATAACACTTCCCTCCCAGTACACAACAGTACATCCCAGTGTCCTCACAGTACGTCCCAGTTCCCTCCCAGTACATCCCAGTTCCCTACCAGTACATCCCAGTTCCCTCCCTGTTCCTTCCCAGTACATAACAGTTACCTCCCAGTACATCCCAGTACATCCTGGTACATCCCAAATCCCTGCCAGTTCCACCCGGTACAACCCAGTACAAGCCTGTACATCCTAGTTCCTCCACAGTACATCCCAGGGCATCCCCGCACATTGTAGTGCCTCCCAGTACATCCCAGTTCCCTCCCAGTACTGGGAGGGACCTGGGATATACTGGGAGGGACCTGGGATATACTGGGATATAATGGGACGGAACTGGGATGTATTGGGAGGCACTGGGAAAGAAGTGGTAGTGAACCGGGAGGGAATTGGGATGTACGGGGATGAACTGGTAGGGAACTGGGATGTACTGGCATGGAACGGGGATGTATTGGGATGTACAGGCACGGAACTGGAATGTACTGCGATGTACTGGGATGTACTGGGAGCAAACTGGGATTTACTGGGATGTACTGGGAGGAAACTGGGATATACTGGGAGGCACTGGGAGGGAAGTGGGTGTCAACTGGGACATTCCAGTGTCCTCCCAGTACATCCCAGTTCCCTACCAGTGCAGACCAGTACATCCCAGATCCCTCCCAGTCTGTCCCAGTACGTCCCAGTACATCCCAGTTCCCTCACAGTACATCCCAGTTCCCTCACAGTTCACACACAGTTCACTCCCAGTTCCATTCCAGTACATCCCAGTACATGCCACTTTCCTCCAAGTAAATCCCAGTTCTCTCCCACTACATCCAAGTTCCCTCCCACTTCCCTCTAAGTACATCCCAGTACTTCGCAGTTCACTCCCAGTACATCCCAGTTCCCCCTTGGTACATAACAGTCCCCTCCCAGTACACCCCAGTACATCCCAGTTCCCTCCCAGTATGTCCCACTACATCCCAGTTCCCTCCCAGTATGTCCCACTACATCCCAGTTCCCTCCCAGTCCATCCCAGTTCCCTCCCAGTAAATCCCAATTCCCAACACTTTCCTCCCAGTACATCCCAGTTCCCTCCCAGTACATCCCAGTTCCCTCCCAGTACATCCCAGTTCCCTCTAAGTACATCCCAGTACTTCACAGTTCCCTCCCAGCACATCCCAGTACGTCCCAGTTACCCTCAGTACATAACACTTCCCTCCCAGTACATACCAGTACATCCCAGTTCCCTACCATTTCCTTCCCAGTGCATAACAGTTACCTCCCAGTACATCCCAGTACATCCTGGTACATCCCAAATTCCTGCCAGTTCCACCCGGTACAACCCAGTACAAGCCTGTACATCCTAGTTCCTCCACACTACATCCCAGGACATCCCAGGACATTGTAGAGCCTCCCAGTACGTCCCAGTTCCCTCCCGGTACAACCCAGTAGATCCTGGTACGTCCCCGTTCCCCGCACTGTACGTCCCCGTTCCCCGCACTGTACGTCCCCGTTCCCCGCACTGTACTGGGAGGACAACCGAGCCTGCGCAGTGACTGACATAGGGAACGAGCAAGTTTGTACCCATCACTAGACAAGACAATAATGACTATGTATGAGTATGTGAAATTTTCATCTATAAATTGTACGGGAAAGGTGCGTGAGGTACGCACGCCAGGAGGAGCGATCCCCCGTGCATCCGGCGCCGCGAATAAAGAATGCCTGCTCTTTAATACTAAATTGGTGTTGAGGAGTCGTTTCCGATTTTAACGCGTTTTTCGGTAACACAGGGAGTCAGATCAAGAGAGCCAGAGAACAACAAAACACCGACAGGCTACAGGACAGAGCAGGAGGAATTAAAAAAAAAAAAAAAACGGAGCCAGAGCCAGGCAGAGAGAGGCGGAGAAAGAAAAAGGAGCCACAGGCTACAGGACAGAGAGAGGGAGGACTGAAAAGACGGGGAGGCAGGGAGCCACTCAGAGCGAGATGGAGAAAGAAGGTGCGGGGGGGGCGCAAAAAAAAATAATTTTGCAGCAGGTAAGGAAAGAGAGGGGGCCGGGGGAGAGACAGGGAGGGCCCAGGACGTACAAGAGAGGCAACGGGGCCCCAGTGGCCCAGGACTCACCGCGACTCTCGCTCTCAGCGCTGCTGGCACAATTTAGCCGTTCAGATGCTTCTTTCCCCTCCTCTCCTCCCTGCCTCTTCTGCAGCTCCAGACTCTAGGCCGTCCTCCACCTGAAGAGAATACGTGGGTGTCTTACAGCTCTTACCAGATGAGGCTTCCTAAGCACGTAGCCTAGCTTGCTCGTGCACTACACGCCCGTACCCAACTCCGGGTTACGCGTACAGACCCTACGGTGCACGTTGGTGGCCTGGCCCGCTGCGGGCTATGAAGGGGGATCCTTCCTCCCCCACCTGCATGGACAGGCTCTCTCTTGCCTGCGGCAGGAAGGCAGCTGGCAGCCAGAGCACCTTCAGTTTCTTCTTCTTTACCTTTCGTTGGCGTCTCCAGCTTCAGCCGAGGCAGCTCCTGTCCGCAGCCGGGAAGGGCTTTGTCTATCCCTTTTCGGCCCTGCGCTGCGAGGACGGCGAGGACGGGCAGAGAGAAGCCACGCGAGCCTGAGACGGCCGCAGGCAACGGCATCCCCGGGGGAAGGACAGACAACCACGTCCTCAGCACGGTCTCTGGGAGAGGGAAAGAAGAAACAGCGACCGTCATTACCGTCGATCGACCCTGGCCAAAGCCTCTCTTTCCGCAGGGGCTTCTGGACACACCGCTCCCTCCCCACGCTACTGCTAAGGGCCCCTGCGCCAAGGGGGAATCCAGTGCGCTTGAGGGACGGCTTGCTGCCTTCACGACAGGGCCTGGGGGCGGCCTAAGGCTATGCAGCACGCTTATGGGGAGGTGCCGGAGCTGGGGGCAGGCGCACGGGGCAAGGGGGGCCAGGGGAGGCTGAGCGGGACCTCCGGTGGGCCGGGGAGGCGGCCATCATCTGCGCCCTGGGCACGGGGAAAAGGTCATCGTCCTCCTCCTTTCCCTCTTCCCTTCTGTCAGCTCCCGGGGAACTCACCGCTTCTCGGGAAGCGGCCGCACCCGCAAGCCCCCAGTAATCAACACGAAGCCAACCCCAAAAATACACCTCGCGTACCGTACGCGCCACGGCCGCCCGGCACCCGAGCGCCGGAAGACCGCGCCTCCCGCCATGCCCGGCGAACCACGGTGACAGGGCCGGCAGCCACTGCGCCAGGAATACAGCTCCCGGCATGCTCTGCGGCACAACCCGGCCGCCCGGCAGCCGCAAGGACTACAGCTCCCGGCATGCTCTGCGGCACAACCCGGCCGCCCGGCGGCCGGTTTGATGCGGAGCCACCCAGCATCCCTGCGAGCACAGCTGCAGGCGCAACAGCAGTTACGCAGCCACAACTAGGCACTAAACAAAGGCTTTCCAACACTGGAGGTCTAGAACAGGTAGACATTAGCACAGAAGCACAAGGGGCTCCGTCACCCTGCACAAATCTCCCCGTGCCTACACACGCACACGTTCAGAAGTTAGTTATCAGAAAACGCCCGACTCAGCCATTTGCCACAGTCACGAGACTCACGACATGATAACACGACATGACACGCGAGGTGGGCTCAGAGTTTTAAGGCAAGAAATACCTCCCACGCCCCCCACCCGAGATCTTTCAGGGTCCACACCTGCCATCGCCCCGCACCAAACCTACCCGGCCAAAGGCTTTCAGGTGGCCCGAAACACTGTACACAGAAAATAACCAGGGACAGACCTGCATTGTTCGGAAGCGAACGATGCCCGACCGGGGCTCCTCTGCGGGGCACGGAGCCCCCCGGCCCCGCCCGGAGACACACACCCGCCCCCCGCTGCCCAAACTAACCCACCAGCGCTCTCCGGCCCCCGGACACGGCCGCGCTGCTCTCTCAGGCGGCTGCCGCAGGCGAGGCTCGGGCACCGCCAGGCCTCCAGGCGTCCCGAGGGGCTGCCGGCCACCGCAGGGGATGGCTGCCGGCGGCCGGACCGCCGCGGCGCTCCCCGCCCAGCTCCCAGCAGGCTCCGCCGGCCGCGGGCTTCCCACGCCGGGCCGCAGAGGGGCCCCGGCACCGCACAGGGACGCCTCGCGACCCGGCCGCCACACGCACCGGCCCTTCGGCCTCCACACGCACCGCTCCCGCCCCCGCTCCGACGCGCCGCGCACGCGCCACCGGAAGCCCGAGCCCCGCGGGGCGGCCCTTAAAGGGCGGCCGGAAGGAACGGCCCCCACCGGCCCCGCCACCGCGCCCAGCCGGTGAGCGCCAGCGCCCCCTGCTGGCCGGGCCGCGCTCAGCTCGCGAGGGCGCCGAGGGCCGGGCGGGGCGGGACGCGCCGGCTCGGGGCCAGCGCCTTCTCGGGGCGAGCGGGAAACCCCTGCGGGCCCCGGTCACGGCCGGGCACAGCCGCGCGCCCTCCGAGAGCTGCTGAACGGGGCTGCCGCTCGTGACACATACCGAGCCGTCTGCGACAAGAGCGGGCAGAGGAGGAAGGGGCCGGCGGCCGCGGCGCCCTGGCCCCAGGCGGGGGGGGGGGGGGGGCTGGGGCCCGGGGGGCCGCCCCCCTACTCACAGTTCCCTCACAGTTCCCTCACAGTTCCCTCACAGTTCCCTCACAGTTCATCCCATGGACGGAACCGGGACCTACTGTGAGGCACTGGGAAAGAAGTGGGAGGAAGCCTGGACAGACCAATATAGCCCAGTATGGACTAGACCAATATAGCCCAGTATGGACTGGAGGGAACTGCGAGGGAACCGCGAGAGAACCCCACAGAACAAACCATGGGGCACGAGAAGGCAGAGAATTAAGAATTAGGGACAGGGAGCCAGAAAAAAAAAAAAGAAAAAAACCAAAGGGAGACAGAGAGCAAAAGGAATCGCAATGCGTACGGAGAGAAGAGAGAAACAATTCTAGCATAGGGTCACGGGGGAGCCAGGGACAGCAAGATGGAGAAAGGACAGAAGCTACAGGCTACAGGGCAGAGAGGGAAGAATTAATGAATAGACACAGAGAGATGGGCAGAAAGACATGGAGAAAGGCTAAAGATCACACGGCCTACAGGGAAGAGAGAAGAGAGGGAGGAATTTTAAAAACAGGGGCAAGAAGCCAGAGAGAGGGAGAGAGAAGCAACAATAAAATGGGGACAAGCCACAGGGCAGCGAGGAGGGAATCAATGAATAAGAACACGAGACCAAAGAGAACACAATGTAGAATGGAAAAAAGGAACAGCGGCCTACAGGGAAGGAGGAATTAAAGATCAGGGACTGGGAGGCAGACAGAGACACATGAAGAAACAAGTGGAAAAAAAAAAAAAAAAACCAACCAACAGCAATGGGCTACAAAGACAGAGAGGGAGGAAATGAGGAAATAAAACATCGCAGCAAGGAGCTGGACAGAGAGAGATGAGGACAAACAAATAGCACGGGTCCACGTGACAGAGAACGTGGAATTAGAACACAGAGAGAGGGAGCCGGACAGAGAGAGAGGCCGAGAGAAACATCTAGACAGGCTACAGCGGGCAGAGGCAGGAATTAAAACCTAGGGACAGGGAGCTGGACAGAGAGAGATGGAGGTCACAGGGAACAGCGGTGGCTGCAGGAAGAACAGGAATTCATGAATAGGGAAAGGGAGCTGGACAGAGAAGAACTCAGAAAGGCAAGAACAGTAGCAGGGTACAGAGCAGAGAAGACAAATTAAAAAGCACGGGGGGAGCGTTGAGGCAGACAGAGAGAGATTAAGAAAAAAGTCACGGGCTACGTGGCAAAGCAGGAGGAATTCAGAAATGAGGATGGGAACCAAGGGAGAGTGTGCTGGTGAAGGATAACGGGCATTAAAAGTGAGGGACGGGGAGCTGGGAAAAGCGAGGCAGAGAAAAACAGAATCACAGAGAGAATCACACAAAGCCAAAAAAGAAGAAACTGAACAACAGGAACAGGTGTAACCAAAGCGATGAAATCAACCAACCAGAGACGGTGTTCCATTACGGGAACATGGAGCGTACCAATCAGCGCACCTGTCGATCTGCATTTTAGTGCCTAGGCGATCGTTAATGTCAGCAGAACAACAGACAACATGCTTCTGTCAGAAAAGGATGACAAAACGCGGTTTCGCTTAGCGGACTGAGAAAACTAGCCAAGACTGCCAAGAGTAAGAGCCGAGAAGCTAAAAGGTAATTCCGGCAGGGGGAGATCGCGACCACCGACTCACAGACCACCACCGACCCAAGTAACACCACCTACTCAGAAGAGAACAACGGAAGAGGACAACCGAGCCTGCGCAGTGATTGACATACGGAACGAGCAAGTTTGTACCCATCGCTAGACAAGACAATAATGACTATGTATGAGTATGTAAAATTTTCATCTACAAATTGTACAGGGAAGGTGCGTGAGGTACGCACGCCAGGAGGAGCGATCCCCCGTGCATCCGGCGCCGTGAATATAGAATGCCTGCTCTTTAATACTAAATTGGTGTTGAGGAGTCGTTTCCGATTTTAACGCGTTTTTCGGTAACAGTTTTGGCACCCCAGGTGGGAACCTGCTTTTGAATCTCGACGGATCCGTGGGATCGTGGGACCTGCAGCCGGCCCCGAGGAATTCTCCGGGAGAGCTTCCGATCCCCGGGCCAGAGAATTCTGAGCAAGATCCCCTGGATTGAGGTAAACAAGGCATTCTTTGAAGAAGAAACTTAGGTAGAATAATACGTGGGGTTAGTTTCCCACATAGGATAGGATAGCGGGTTTGAGTCCCACAGGCCTGCCCGTAAGGCGCGGCGAAAGCCACGCAGGGTCGGGGCCAAGAGGTGCCTCGGTTGGTAAGTCTCTGCTAGGCGAAAGCCTGTGGAGCGGGACCCGAGGGTAGGGGAGTCTTCAACAGGGGGTTGAAGTCTCCAGGGATATCTAGCAGGGGGCTACAGATCCCAGTGGCAGATTTCCAGTGAGACCGCTAACGGGGGTTGGAGTCCCTCTGACTAGTATTTGTGATAGTGCACTATCACAACTACTAGTCGACTGGGAGACGGGAGCATTACTGAGTAGGAAACCTATCCCACAGGGAACACCTTTGCGATGTATTTTGAAGCACTGGAAAGACGTCGGGGGCGGTGACCCACTAACTCGGAAACCATTAATTGAATATTGCAATCATTGGTGGCCAACGTATCAATTGGAAGGTGGGCACAAATGGCCAGAACACGAGACATTGCAATATCGTACCATCTTGCAATTAATGTTGTTTTGTAAAAAGGGAAGGCAAACGGGAAGAAGTGGCATATGTTGATTTGTTCTTTACACCGTGGAATCATCCCGAGCAGCAGAAACAGCGTGAGGTATGTCCACAAGATTCTACGGCAATGTTTCTGAAAAGAGGAAAACGTGGTGAGAACTTGAAAGAGTGTTGCTCTACTTGTGATACTGGATACTTCGCTTGATGAAACTGACAAGAAAATAGTATGGAATACAGCCAGAAGGCAGGTGCAGGGAGCACATGCTAACGGGAATTTACAGAGAACAATGAATAAGAATTTTCCATCTACAAATCCCGAGTGGGACCCTAATCAGCCAGGACCCAGGGGAATGTTGACTAGATGTCAGAGAGAGATTTTATTTGGAGTAAGACAAGCAATGCCAAAAGCAATAAATTGGTCAAAATTTATGAAGTGAGACAAGAATTAAGTGAGTCCCCTTCAGCCTTTATGGAAAGACTGAAGGTGACCACCAGAAAATATACTCATTTGAACCCAGAAAAACCAGAAAAAGCAATTCAGCTGGTCTCTATATTCATAAGACAATCAGCCCCAGATGGGGGCGGGGGGAGAGAAAACAACCTTCAGAAACTAGAACAACCTGAATCCAGAGATCTGGGTTAAATGCTTGAAGTAGCTTGGCATGAAGGAGACCAGGGGAATCAACCCTAGCTGAACACCTGGTTACACTGAAGCTACGGAATGAAGAAATAGAATTTTTGGTAGATACGGGAGCCACTTATTTGGTATTGAATACACGTGAAGAGAAATTTGATCATAAATCAGTAGATGTTGCTAGCGCAACAGGGCAAAGAAAAATTAGCCCCTCTCAGAGCCATTAAAGTTTAAATTGGAGAAGCAATGGGCAACTCACCAGTTTCTGCATATGCCTGAATGTCCACTGCCTCTGTTATGACGAGATCTATTAGGTCAATTAGATGCTCAAGTAACTTTTAAAGGTGGAGAGATTAAATCACTAATACCAGAATCAAAAGCCACAGAGGCGAGAGCGTTTATGTTACAGGATTCCTCCAGGGAGGAACGGGTTCCCGAGGAAGTGGAAAACGTAGTAATTCCTTTGGTTTGAGCGAGCGGAGCTCCGGAGCGATCTAAGTGGGCAGAGCCGGTAAAAGTAACCTTAAAGCCTGGAGCCAAGCCCGTAAGACAAAAACAATACCCTATTAAGCGAGAGGCTCGAAAAGGATTACAGAAGTTAATTATAAAATTTTTCAGAATATGAGCTTTTAGTGGAATGTGAATCAGAATATAGTACTCCTGTGTCGCCAGTAAAGAAATCTAGAGGCAAAGAGTATTAGCTAGTTCACGATTTAAGGGCTATAAATCAGGTGGTCCAAGATATACATCCGGTAGTAGCTAATCCATACACTTTACTGACCTCTTTTAAAGGAGGAGCATAAACGGTTTACTGTACTAGATTTGAAGGACGCCTTCTTTTGCATACCTCCAGGCATAAAAAGTCAAAGCCTATTTGCTTTGCAATGGGAAAGCCCCACCACAGAATGAAAGACACAGCTACCATGGACCGTACTTCCACAAGGATTTAAAAATAGTCCTACGATACTTGAGACTCAGCTGGCAAAAAAAAATTAGAGATATAGAAAAAACAGAACCCAGGGAGAGGCATCTTGTTACAGAATGCGGATGACATTCTGATAGCGGCACAAAGTAAAGAAAAATGTTTTGAAATTTTTAAATTTTCTGGGCCAAGGAAGATGCGGAGTTTCCAGAAACAAAACCCAAATAGGAAAAGAAGCAGCCATTTATTTAGGATTTGAAATATCTCAAAGACAAAGACAATTAGAAAGTGAAAAGAAAGAAACTATTTGTCAAATTCCCGAACCTAGCAGCCCGAAGGAACTGAGAGCTTTTCTGAAAACAATGAAATAGCATCAGCTCTGGATTCTGAACTATAGACTGTATGTAAAACCATTATTTGAGGCATTGAAAGACTCAAAAGGATAAATATTTAACCTGGACGCCCGGATGCCAAACGGCATTCAAAGAACTGAAAAGAGCCTCGATGATGGCCCCTGCATTAGGCCTACCTGATTTCGCTAAACCTTTTCAGTTGTTTGTCCACGAAAGACAACATTTAGCCCTTGGAGTGCTGACACAGCGACTGGGAACCTGGAAGAGACCTGTGGGCTACTTCTCCAAACAACCTGACCACGCGAGTAAAAGATGGCCTAGGTGTTTACGGGCAGTAGCAACAACAGCGCTGCCGATCCGGGAAGCCCCAAAGTTAACAATGGGACAGAAGATGACAGTATATGTCCCGCACATAGCGGTGACTGTTTTAGAACAAAAGGGGGGTCGTTGGCTATCCCTTAGCAGAATGTTGAAATATCAAGTTGTTCTGTTAGAACAAGACGATGTGGAATCGAAGACTACTGCTATACTGAATCCTGCTATGTTTTTAACAACAGAAAACCTTACGGACAATTTAGAACACGATCGCTTGCTAACTATTGAACAAGTCTATTCCAGCAGACCAGACCTGAGACACAAACCTCTGGGAAAATCCTGATCTGGAGTTGTTTACAGATGGAAGAAGCTCTGGGCGAGAAGAGAAGCGAATGGCCGGATATGCTGTCGTTATCGCCGCCGAGGGAATGGAGTCAGGGGTGCTGCCTGCAAACACCTCAGCACAGAAAGCAGTATTGGTAGCATTGAAGCGAGCTCTGCGAATGGCAGAAGGACAAAGGATAAATATCTAGACTGATTCCAAACGTGCATTTGGTGTGATCCACGATCATGGAGCTATTGGGAAGGAGAAAGGACTGCCATCAGCCCAAGAATCATCAATACAGCATAAAGAAGAAATTCTCCAACTTCCGGAAGACGTGCAGAAACCAAAAGAAGTGGCGGTAAAGCGTTGCAAAGCTCATCAATTTGGCCAGACGGCTGTAAACATAAGCAAACGACTGACCGATAAAGCTGCAAAGAGGACTGCAGAGCAAGGTATCCTTGCACTAGTACCAGTAAAACAGATCAGAATTCCAAAGTTGAAACCGAGATATAATAAATTGGATGAGCAATTAGCAGAACAATTGGAAGCATCACAAAACACAGAGAGATGGTAGGTAACACCAGAAAAACAAGTAATAACAACAACCACCCCACAAGTTATGACAGAACTTGCAAAAGAAAACCATGAGCAAACACATTAGGCTGTAGGCGCTACGGTTTTGAGTTTAAAAACATCTGTAGCGTGTGTAGGCACGACAAGAATAGTTAAACCCATAGTAGCTAAGTGTCCAATCTGTCCTAGAAATAATCCCCTGAACCAAAGGAAACAACCTTTAGGAGTAACAAAACAAAAAATTCTCCCGGAAATTATTAGCAAATTAAGTTCTGAGTTACCCAGACAAAATAGATAGAGCAGTATTTGTCAGTGCTGATTGACAAATTTTCTAGATGGCCAGAAGCTTTCTCGTGCTGCACCGACAAAGCTAGAGTAGTAGTTAAAACGTTGCTGAAGGAAATAATACCAAGATTTAGAGTGCCAACGGGAACGTCCTCTGATAGAGCACCACATTTTTTTGCAGAGGTACTTCAACAAATTAATAAAATTTTGGGTAGAAAATGGGACCTGCATACACCCTGGAGACCACAATCAAGTGAAAAATTTCAGAACATGAAGCAAACACTAAACTGACATAGTGGAATGTTATTGATCTAGGATGGAAGTATTGAGAAAATTATTATTTCAGAACTTCCAAACAGGGGAAATGTAACCAAAGTGATGAAATCAACCAGAGACGGTGTTCCATTACGGGAACATGGAGCATACCAATCAGCGCACCTGTCGATCTGCATTTTAGTGCCTAGGCGATCGTTAATGTCAGCAGAACAACAGACAACGTGCTTCTGTCAGAAAAGGATGACAAAACGCGGTTTCGCTTAGCGGACTGAGAAAACTAGCCAAGACTGCCAAGATTAAGAGCCAAGAAGGTAAAAGGTAATTCCGGCAGGGGGAGATCGCGACCGACTCACAGACCACCACCGACCCAAGTAACAGAAGAGAACAACGGAAGAGGACAACCGAGCCTGCGCAGCGATTTACATACGGAACGAGCAAGTTTGTACCAATCAGCAGACAGGACAATAATGACTATGTATGAATACGTAAAACATTGATCTACAAATTGTACGGGAAAGGTGCGTGAGGTACGCACGCCAGGAGGAGCGATCCCCCGTGCATCCGGCGCCGCGACTAAAGAATGCCTGCTCTTTAATACTAAATTGGTGTTGAGGAGTCGTTTCCGATTTTAACGCGTTTTTCGGTAACACAGGGAGTCAGATCAAGAGAGCCAGAGAACAACAAAACACCGACAGTCTACAGGACAGAGCAGGAGGAAAAAAAAAAAAAAAAACGGAGCCAGAGCCAGGCAGAGAGAGGCGGAGAAAGAAAAAGGAGCCACAGGCTACAGGACAGAGAGAGGGAGGACTGAAAAGACGGGGAGGCAGGGAGACACTCAGAGCGAGATGGAGAAAGAAGGTGCGGGGGGGGGAGGGCGCAAAAAAAAAAGTAAATTTTGCAGCAGGTAAGGAAAGAGAGGGGGCCGGGGGAGAGACAGGGAGGGCGCAGGACGCACAAGAGAGGCAACGGGGCCCCAGTGGCCCAGGACTCACCGCGACTCTCGCTCTCAGCGCTGCTGGCACAATTTAGCCGTTCAGATGCTTCTTTCCCCTCCTCTCCTCCCTGCCTCTTCTGCAGCTCCAGACTCTAGGCCGTCCTCCACCTGAAGAGAATACGTGGGTGTCTTACAGCTCTTACCAGATGAGGCTTCCTAGGCACGTAGCCTAGCTCGCCCGTGCTGGAGCTGGGGGCAGGCGCACGGGGCAAGGGGGGCCAGGGGAGGCTGAGGGGGAGCTCTGGTGAGCTGGGGAGTCGGCCATCTTCTGCACCCAGAAGGTGCAGGGGGAAAAGGTCATCATCCTCCTCCTCCTTTCCCTCTTCCCTTCTATCAGCTCCCGGGTAACTCCTAGGGCTGCCCTCACCCGCTCGCCTTTAGCATACCAGAAGCCTGCCTCGGCGGGTCATTTGAAGCTTCCCATCCCACCAGCCCCAGTAGTACAGGCACACAAGGAGATACCCCTGCACCCACCAAAGGGGCTCGCTCACCTCGCCGGCAGCCCTAGGCCTCACCCGACACAGGGAATCGTGTCCGACACACCACCACGCTGCAGCAAGAGCAGAGGAGGCCTTTCCTTACTAGGAAGCAGCAACGAGCACGGCGGCATCACCTCGCAGGCACTGCAGCATCGCAGGGCTGTTACCTGCGGAGAGAGCAATGGGGATCACAGGGACGCCACCGCGCGTGCGCGGCTCCCGGGCTCAGTACCCAATTCTGGTCGCTGGGCAGCAGCATTATCTGAATTACTCTTCTCGATTAATACCATCCAGAAACCGTAACTTGGCTGCATCCACAGAGCTTCTATTCCTCTGCACCTTTCCCCCTCGCAGCCCCAGCAGCGCCGTTCATTGCCTCTGCACCAAACAGCAAAGTGTCTCGAGGGAGGAGAAGCAGCACAGCAAACCTGGGGAACAAGGTTGGGTTCCCACCCCCGCAGAATAAGCCCCAGGAACTGCTTGTAGGCATGTGGCATCAGGGTTGTGATCGGGTTTTGGTTTGGTTTTCTTTTTTTTTCCCCCGCCTTCTTTACATAATGTAATAATTGGGGTTGCTTTTCCAAACTACTGAGTTCTGTGGGGATTTTTTGTGCTTTTGCCCTACAAAAAATGGTCATTTTCACTTTCGGTTTTGTGCATGAGAATGGTTGGTGGGTGCTTTTAGGTTGTTGTTCCTTCCCCCCACCCCCTTTTTTTTTTCCTTTCCAGCCGCACAAATCCAGCTGGAGTTGGCTTTCCCAGAAGCCCCAAGTTGTTTTCTTTCCACCAGAATTCTTCCTGTATTTTCACCCCTCATTGCAGGCCCAGAGTCAAGGGGTTTGAGGTATTTTTGTGCCCAGGCAGCAGCTCCCAGGCTGCATAAGCAGCCCCACAGGGGGAAGTCCCCGTTTGAGGGAATCGGCCCCAAATTGGGATGGGAAAGTGAAGAGAAGGAGAAAAAACCCTGAATAACCTGAAAAAGAACACCTACTCCAGCCCACCAAGCACCGGTCACCTTGCCTGACTCACCTCCAGGGCCCACATCACGCTCGGCTCATCGCTTAGCACCCTCAGATCACAAAAAAAAAAAAAAAAAGAGTAAAACCCATAATGGAGCCCTATAGCCATCAGTCACATCTTCCCTCCAGTACTACACACAGACTCACCTTCTTACAGCGCTCCCCTGGGCTCTCCTCCGTTGCCCTGCACGACTCATCCATCTGCACCTGGAAAAACAGTGTTACTGAACAAGTCACCTGGAGGCACAGCAACAGCTTAACCATTCCACAGCTCCTGCGCCCACGTAGGAATACCATCTAGAGCCCAACTACAGCCTGCCGTTAAAGGAAATGCATTAAATCAAACGTTAAGCCCTCGCACATACAAGCCGGAACAGCAAAAACACGGCACGCTCGCGCACCCAGGGCGCAGCCCGACGGAGGTCCACGCGCACCTCGCCGGTTTGATGCGGAGCCACCCAGCATCCCTGCGAGCACAGCTGCAGGCGCAACAGCAGTTTCACCTACACCCATCTCGGCACGCAGCGCTTCTGAAGCTTTAAGCTGAAAGCCCTACCTTGACGCTTGGCCACACTAGAAGCGAGCCGTAGCTAGGACTCCACAGAAACACAGCAACACAAATTGCACACCCACAGCGGCGACAGCCTTGCAACTACTTAGACCAGGAACAACAGAGGAAAGTAAAACGGCTTCATCACCCGCACAGGAAAAGCGGCAGACGGAGGCAAAGGGTCAGCATTCATAGCCCTTACAGAACACAGGCGTTCTCTCTCCTTCCATTCCTAAACCCATCCCTTAGGTCTAAATATCGCAGCCCTGCTGTGGCAATAGCGAGAGCGGGGAACGAGAGCCCTGCCGCCGGCCGTTTGTGCGGCAGGACACAAAAACAGAGGGACATGTTTTGCCACACACAACCCTGAATCTCCTGAAAAGTTATGTTTACCAAAAATAGGCATTTGGAACATATTGCCAAAAACAAAACATTCGGCAATAAAACTTTTATGTGTTTGACACCCGCACATTTTTTGGGAACTTGCTATTTGCTTCCTGGTTTTGCTGGTCTTCCCTCAGAAGTTCTACCTGCAGCCAAGTTATTCCCACCCGCCCGACCGGTTCAAGCATTCACCTTCCTGGTATTACCAGCACATTGAGACACAGGCGAGGAACTTAACTGCTCTTCTAAAACTATCCAAATGACAATTACAGCCCTGAAAGAGGAGTGGAAGAGAAGAACAGGAGAGATCAGGCAGCAAAAATGCTCTGCAGGCTGCTGCCAGCCAACACTGCACTCTTTTGTTAAAGCCACCCCGCCCCCCCAAATGCAAACAAAAAAACCCCCCATGACTTCATGAAGTGCGTGGGTTTTTTTTCTTTTCAGTAGTCCTTTTGGAGCTCATCCCTGTCTCAGCATCTTGTCTTGTCAGAGCATGAAGTGCAGATGATCTGTATCCCGATGACATTTGCATGGGATGAATACATTTTCAGAAATAGACCCGATCCGTGAGACTCCTGTCACCTTTGTGGTTTTAATAATCGTAACTCAATTTTATCGACTGACACACTTGTGAGAAAACTAATTAACTTGAAACGTAGCCTCTCCTCGGGGAAAAAACGTGTTAGACACCAAATGAAACCGATTCAGAGCTCCAAACCACGATGGAGCCGATAGAGCTGTTGTGACTTAGTTTGTATGTTTAATTAATTGGTTAATAACTCTTCTAAGCAGCGCAGAATGAAGAGCTGGACCCAAAGAGGGTGCGCTGCGCTGGATCCAAAAAGCACCCTTCCTCCAGAGACCCGCCTCAGGTGGCGAGTTCGCTCTGGTGCATGCCGGCCTCCCGAACTTCGGGGTCCGATGTGACCGGACCCCCACCTCCGGGGAGGGTCCTCGTACCCTGCCCAACCCTTGCTTTCCCCTGCAGCCCCCGATGCCCCCACGCCACCCCCACAAGCAGCCAAACCGGCTTCTGCTTTTGGCCCCCAAACCAGCTCACTTTGGGACCGGTTCTCAGCCAAAAAGCCCAGCTGCTGAGCCTGTTCTCAAGTCCCAAAAGCGCAGCACTTGACCTCTGCTCCTCAGCCCAAAACCACACCACTTAGTCCCCTCGCTCAGGCCCTCAAAACGCACGACTCGATCTGTTTCAGGGCCCCGGCGTCAGCCACAGGAGCCTGCTCTCAAGGCCCAGGAACAGAAGAGCTGTGCTCTCCACGCTCAGGGACCAAACCAGCTGAACCTGGCTGCGTCCCGGCCCCCTCCGCAGTCCCCACGGGCAACGCTCAGGGCCGCGGAGAGCGCAGCCACCCCGCAGCCCTGCACCCCCACGGCCCACGCGGGCACTGTCGGGGAGGCCTTGGGAACTGAACTGCGCGGGCCCGGCCCCGCACCCCGGCGGGGCAGCCCAGCGCCGGCCCGGCAGCGCTTTCTTCCTGCTCTCGCAGGCCTCGTTTCCCCGGCAGCGCCGGGCCCGCACCCCAACCCCACAGGGGGCCGGGCCCGGCCCGCCTCCAGCAAACCGCGGCGGCAGCAGCCGGGGTCCCTGCCTGCCTCGCGGGCAAGGGGGGACCCGCCCGGCACCGCAGGAGCCCCCGCCGGGGTCGCCGCCGCCGCCGCCCGACCCCGACGAGGAGCAGTCGAGAGCCGGGTGGGGCTGCCCCTACTCCCCGGGGACGGGCACGGGCTCGGCCCCAAAACCCAACCACCGACCCACGACAGCGCTCGGCCCGGGGCCGCTGCTGCCCGCACCCCGCCGCCCCCCCGGGGGCTCCGCGGACCGGGAGACCCCACAGCCCAAACCCGCCGACCCACAGCGCGCCCGGCCATGCGGCTCCTCACCTGCTCTGGCGCGGCTCCGGCTGCCCCACGGCCCGGCACGGAGCCGAACCCGGCCACCGGACCATCCGCCGACCCCCCCAACCCCCGGACGCTCCGGGACGGTTCTCGTCCCTTTTCGCTCTGACGCCTCGAGCCGAGCCGGCCCCGCTCCTCCGAGCTACCGGCGGTGCCCGCTCTGCTGCTCGGGGCCGGGCCCTGTTCTCGCCCGGACGCGAGAAGCCGCTCCGGGGTCTTCTCGGTGCGTCCAGCCCCGTGCCGTGCCGGAGCGGGGAGAGCCGGGTACGAGCGCGGAGCCCTGGGGCAGGGGTTGCCCCAGTGCCGCCGACGGTGTGTGGGGGGGTGTCGTCGTCCCCCGCCCCACGCGGGGGGCGCACACACGGTACACCCGCGGGCAGGGGCATCCCCGGGGAGCCGTGCGGCCGGGCTGCGCCGTAGGAGGGGAAGGTGATGTTGGTTTCCCATTTTCCCCGCAAACTGATCCTCCCCCCCGGCCCCCCTTTCCCGCGCGTTACAGCCCGCGAAAAAGCTTTTAACAACCCGATCGACAACACTCCCTTTATCCCTCTTCCAGCAGCAGCAGCAGCAGCAGCGAGAGATTAAGGCAACTGCAGCAGAGGGGAGGAAGGCAAGGAGAGCCTTTTCAAGCAAGGGCAGGACAAAATGCACGGCGTGGACAGGCACAGGAGAGGCTGCATTATCTGGAAAGCACAACGCCTGCCCAAGGGCAGAAAATAAGGAACGAATTGTTTCCAAGGAGCTGCAGCAGACGAATCACCTTTTTCTTTATTGCACTCCTGCCCTTTGTTATCCAAAGCGATAGGCTTCACCACCGGGCAGAAAATAGCTGCCTAGATTGACACGGACAACCAGAAACAATCAAGCCACCCAGCAAGAAGTTCGCAGCAGAGGTATAACCCATCAGCAGCTAAAACATTTGTTACGCAGGCACAACTAGGCACTAAACAAAGGCTTTCCAACTCTGGAGGTCTAGAACAGGTAGACATTAGCACAGAAGCACAAGGGGCTCCGTCACACTGCACAAATCTCCCCGTGCCTACACACGCACACGTTCAGAAGTTAGTTATCAGAAAACGCCCGACTCAGCCATTTGCCACAGTCACGAGACTCACGACATGACACACGAGGTGGGCTCAGAGTTTTAAGGCAAGAAATACCTCCCCCACCCCCCACCAGAGATCTTTCAGGCTCCAGACCTGCCATCTCCCCGCACCAAACGTAACCGGCCAAAGGGTTTCAGGTGACCCAAAACACAGTACACAAAAAATAACCGGGGAGAGCCCTACATTGTGGAAAAGCGAACGATGCCCGACCGGGGCTTCTCTGCGGGGCCCGGCCCCCGCCCCGCCCCCGGCCCGACCCGCACGGAGATACCCCCCGGCCCGCGCCAGGCCTCACCTCACACGGAGACCCACCCGCTGCCCGAACTCACCCACCAGCGCTCTCCGGCCCCCGGACACGGCCGCGCTGCTCTCTCAGGCGGCTGCCGCAGGCGAGGCTCGGGCACCGCCAGGCCTCCAGGCGTCCCGAGGGGCTGCCGGCCACCGCAGGGGATGGCTGCCGGCGGCCGGACCGCCGCGGCGCTCCCCGCCCAGCTCCCAGCAGGCTCCGCCGGCCGCGGGCTTCCCACGCCGGGCCGCAGAGGGGCCCCGGCACCGCACAGGGACGCCTCGCGACCCGGCCGCCACACGCACCGGCCCTTCGGCCTCCACACGCACCGCTCCCGCCCCCGCTCCGACGCGCACGCGCCACCGGAAGCCCGAGCCCCGCGGGGCGGCCCTTAAAGGGCGGCCGGAAGGAACGGCCCCCACCGGCCCCGCCACCGCGCCCAGCCGGTGAGCGCCAGCGCCCCCTGCTGGCCGGGCCGCGCTCAGCTCGCGAGGGCGCCGAGGGCCGGGCGGGGCGGGACGCGCCGGCTCGGGGCCAGCGCCTTCTCGGGGCGAGCGGGAAACCCCTGCGGGCCCCGGTCACGGCCGGGCACAGCCGCGCGCCCTCCGAGAGCTGCTGAACGGGGCTGCCGCTCGTGGATCATACCGAGCCGTCTGCGACGGGAGCGGGCAGAGGAGGAAGGGGCCGGCGGCCGCGGGGCCCTGGCCCCAGGCGGGGGGGGGGGGGCTGGGGCCCGGGGGGCCGCCCCCCTACTCACAGTTCCCTCACAGTTCCCTCACAGTACATAACAGTTACCTCCCAGTACATCCCAGTACATCCCAGTACATCCCAGTAGATCCTGGTACATCCCAAATCCCTGCCAGTTCCACCCGGTACAACCCAGTACAAGCCTGTACATCCTAGTTCCTCCACGGTACATCCCAGGGCATCCCCGCACATTGTAGTGCCTCCCAGTACATCCCAGGTCCCTCCCAGTACTGGGAGGGACCTGGGATGTACTGGGAGGGAACTGGGATGTACTGGGAGGGACCTGGGATGTACTGGGAGGGACCTGGGATGTACTGGGATGTAATGGGACGGAACTGGGATGTATTGGGAGGCACTGGGAAAGAAGTGGTAGCGAACCGGGAGGGAATTGGGATGTACGGGGATGAACTGGTAGGAAACTGGGATGTACTGGCATGGAACGGGGATGTATTGGGATGTACAGGAACGGAACTGGAATGTACTGCGATGTACTGGGATGTACTGGGAGCAAATTGGAATTTACTGGGATGTACTGGGAGGAAACTGGGATATACTGGGTGGAAACTGGAATATACTGGGAGGCACTGGGAGGGAAGTGGGTGTCAACTGGGACATTCCAGTTTCCTCCCAGTACATCCCAGTTCCCTACCAGTGCAGCCCAGTACATCCCATTTCCCGCCCAGCCCGTCCCAGTTCCCTCCCAGTCCGTCCCAGTTCCCTCCCAGTACATCCCAGTTCCCTCACAGTTCACACACAGTTCACTCCCAGTTCCATTCCAGTACATCCCAGTACATGCCAGTTGCCTCCCAGTTTCCTCTAAGTACATCCCAGTACTTCAAAGTTCCATCCCAGTACATCCCAGTTCCCTCCCACTCCGTCCCAGTACATCCCAGCTCCCTCCCAGTACATCCTACTACATACCAGTTCCCTCCCAGTTCACTCCCAGTACACAACAGTTACCTCCCAGTACGTCCCAGTTCCCTCCCAGTACGTCCCAGTACATCCCAGTTCCGTCCCAGTTCCCTAGCAGTGCGTCCTAGTTCCCTCCCAGTACGTCCCAGTTCCCTCTTAGTCCATTCCAGTTCCCTCCAGTATATCCCAGTACATCCCAGTTCCCTCCAGTACATCTCAGTTCCCTCACAGTTCACACACAGTTCACTCCCAGTTCCATTCCAGTACATCCCAGTACATGCCAGTTCCCTCCCAGTACATCCCAGTTCCCTCACAGTTCACACACAGTTCACTCCCAGTTCCATTCCAGTACATCCCAGTACATGCCAGTTCCCTCCCAGTACATCACACTACATCCCAGTTCCCTCCCAGTTCCTGCTAAGTACACCCCAGTACTTCACAGTTCCCTCCCAGCACATCCCAGTACGTCCCAGTTCCGCTCAGTACATAACACTTCCCTCCCAGTACATACCAGTACATCCCAGTGTCCTCACAGTACGTCCCAGTTCCCTCCCAGTACATCCCAGTTCCCTCCCAGTCCGTCCCAATCCCCTCCCAGTACATCCCAGTTCCCTCCCAGTATGTCCCAGTACATCCCAGTTCCCTCCCAGTAAATCCCAGTTCCCTCCCAGTTCCCTCCCACTACATCCCAGTTCCCTCCCAGTACATACCAGTTCCCTCCCAGTACATCCCAGTACATCCTGGTACATCCCAGTTCCCACCCAGTACATCCTACTACATACCAGTTCACTCCCAGTACATCCCAGTTCCCTCCCAGTACATCCCAGTTCCCTCCCTGTTCCTTCCCAGTACATAACAGTTACCTCCCAGTACATCCCAGTAGATCCTGGTACATCCCAAATCCCTGCCAGTTCCACCCGGTACAACCCAGTACAAGCCTGTACATCCTAGTTCCTCCACGGTACATCCCAGGGCATCCCCGCACATTGTAGTGCCTCCCAGTACATCCCAGTTCCCTCAGAGTACATCCCAGTACTTCACAGTTCACTCCCACTACATCCCAGTACGTCCCAGTTCCCCCTTGGTACATAACACTTCCCTCCCAATACATCCAAGTTCCCTCCCAGTACATCCCAATCCCCTCCCAGTACATCCCAGTTCCCTGCCAGTATGTCCCAGTACATCCCAGTTCCCTCCCAGTACATACCAGCTCCCTCCCAGTACATACCAGTTCCCTCCCACGACATCCCAGTTCCCTCCCAGTACATACCAGTTCCCTCCCAGTACATCCTGGTACATCCTGGTACATCCCAGTTCCCACCCAGTACATCCTACTACATACCAGTTCCCTCCCAGTTCACTCCCAGTACATCCCAGTACTTCACAGTTCCATCCCAGTACATCCCAGTACGCACCAGTTCCCCTCAGTACATAACACTTCCCTCCCAGTACATAACAGTACATCCCAGTGTCCTCACACTACGTCCCAGTTCCCTCCCAGTACATCCCAGTTACCTCCCAGTACATCCCAGTACATCCCAGTAGATCCTGGTACATCCCAAATCCCTGCTAGTTCCACCCGGTACAACCCAGTACAAGCCTGTACATCCTAGTTCCTCCACGGTACATCCCAGGACATCCCCGCACATTGTAGTGCCTCCCAGTACATCCCAGTTCCCTCCCAGTACTGGGAGGGACCTGGGATGTACTGGGAGGGAACTGGGATGTACTGGGAGGGAACTGGGACGTACTGGGAGGGACCTGGGATGTACTGGGAGGGACCTGGGATGTACTGGGATGTAATGGGACGGAACTGGGATGTATTGGGAGGCACTGGGAAAGAAGTGGTAGCGAACCGGGAGGGAATTGGGATGTACGGGGATGAACTGGTAGGGAACTGGGATGTACTGGCATGGAACGGGGATGTATTGGGATGTACAGGAACGGAACTGGAATGTACTGGGATGTACTGGGAGCGAACTGGGATTTACTGGGATGTACTGGGAGGAAACTGGGATATACTGGGAGGAAACTGGGAGGGAAGTGGGTGTCAACTGGAACATTCCAGTTTCCTCCCAGTGCATCCCAGTTCCCTACCAGTGCATCCCAGTCCGTCCCAGTTCCCTCCCAGTCCGTCCCAGATCCCTCCCAGTTCCCTCCCAGTACATCCTACTACATACCAGTTCCCTCCCAGTTCACTCCCAGTACACAACAGTTACCTCCCAGTACGTCCCAGTACATCCCAGTACGTCCCAGTACATCCCAGTTCCGTCCCTGTTTCCGAACAGTGCGTCCGAGTTCCCTCCCAGTACGTCCCAGTTCCCTCTTATTCCATTCCAGTTCCCTCCAGGATATCCCAGTACATCCCAGTTCCCTCCAGTACATCTCAGTTCTCTCCCATTTCCCTCCAAGTACATCCCAGTTCCCTCCCAGTTCACTCCCAGTACATAACACTTCCCTCCCAGTACATCCCAGTACATCCCAGTAGATCCTGGTACACCCCAAATCCCTGCTAGTTCCACCCGGTACAACCCAGTACAAGCCTGTACATCCTAGTTCCTCCACAGTACATCCCACGGCATCCCCGCACATTGTAGTGCCTCCCAGTACATCCCAGCTCCCTCCCAGTACTGGGAGGGACCTGGGATGTACTGGGAGGGAACTGGGATGTACTGGGATGTAATGGGATGGAACTGGGATGTATTGGGAGGCACTGGGAAAGAAGTGGTAGTGAACCGGGAGGGAATTGGGATGTACGGGGATGAACTGGTAGGAAACTGGGATGTACTGGAATGGAACGGGGATGTATTGGGATGTACAGGAACGGAACTGGAATGTACGGCGATGTATTGGCATGTACTGGGAGCGAGCTGGGATTTACTGGGATGTACTGGGAGGAAACTGGGAATATCCTGGGAGGAAACTGGGATATACTGGGAGGAAACTGGGAGGGAAGTGGGTGTCAACTGGGACATTCCAGTTTCCTCCCAGTACATCCCAGTTCCCTACCAGTGCAGCCCAGTACATCCCAGTTCCCTCCCAGTCCGTCCCAATCCCCTCCCAGTACATCCCAGTTCCCTGCCAGTATGTCCCAGTACATCCCAGTTCCCTCCCAGTACATACCAGTTCCCTCCCAGTACATCCCAGTACATCCTGGTACATCCCAGTTCCCACCCAGTACATCCTACTACATACCAGTTCCCTCCCAGTTCACTCCCAGTACATCCCAGTACTTCACAGTTCCCTCCCAGTACATCCCAGTACTTCCCAGTTCCCCTCAGTACATAACACTTCCCTCCCAGTACATACCAGTACATCCCAGTGTCCTCACGGTACGTCCCAGTTCCCTCCCAGTACATCCCAGTTCCCTCCCAGTACATCCCAGTTACCTCCCTGTTCCTTCCCAGTACATAACAGTTACCTCCCAGTACATCCCAGTAGATCCTGGTACATCCCAAATCCCTGCCAGTTCCACCCGGTACAACCCAGTACAAGCCTGTACATCCTAGTTCCTCCACAGTACATCCCAGGGCATCCCCGCACATTGTAGTGCCTCCCAGTACATCCCAGTTCCCTCCCAGTATGTCCCAGTCCATCCCAGTTCCCTCCCACTAAATCCCAATTCCCAACACTTTCCACCCAGTACATCCCAGTTCCCTCCCAGTACATCCCAGTTCCCTCTAAGTACATCCCAGTACTTCACAGTTCCCTCCCAGTTCACTCCCAGTTCCCTCCCAGTACATCCCAGTTCCCTCTAAGTACATCCCAATACTTCATAGTTCCCTCCCAGCACGTCCCAGTACGTCCCAGTTCCCCTCAGTACATAACACTTCCCTCCCAGTACATACCAGTACATCCCAGTGTCCTCACAGTACATCCCAGTTCCCTCCCAGTACATCCCAGTTCCCTCCCAGTTCACTCCCAGTACACAACAGTTACCTCCCAGTACATCCCAGTACATCCTAGTAGATCCTAGGACATTTCAAATCCCTGCCAGTTCCACCCGGTACAACCCAGTACAAGCCTGTACATCCTAGTTCCTCCACAGTACATCCCAGGGCATCCCCGCACATTGTAGTGCCTCCCAGAACATCCCAGTTCCCTCCCAGTACTGGGAGGGACCTGGGACGTACTGGGAGGGAACTGGGATGTACTGGGATGTAATGGGACGGAACTGGGATGTATTGGGAGGCACTGGGAAAGAAGTGGTAGTGAACCGGGAGGGAATTGGGATGTACGGGGATGAACTGGTAGGAAACTGGGATGTACTGGCATGGAACGGGGATGTATTGGGATGTACAGGAACGGAACTGGAATGTACAGCGATGTATTGGCATGTACTGGCAGCGAGCTGGGATTTACTGGGATGTACTGGGAGGAAACTGGGATATACTGGGAGGCACTGGGAGGGAAGTGGGTGTCAACTGGGACATTCCAGTTTCCTCCCAGTACATCCCAGTTCCCTACCAGTGCATCCCAGTACATCCCAGATCCCTCCCAGTACATCCCAGATCCCTCCCAGTCTGTCCCAGTACATCCCAGTTCCCTCACAGTACATCCCAGTTCACACACAGTTCACACACAGTTCACTCCCAGTTCCATTCCAGTACAGCCCAGTACATGCCACTTTCCTCCAAGTAAATCCCAGTTCTCTCCCACTACATCCAAGTTCCCTCCCACTTCCCGATAAGTACATCCCAGTACTTCACAGTTCACTCCCAGTACATCCCAGTTCCCCCTCGGTACATAACAATTCCCTCCCAGTACACCCCGGTACATCCCAGTTCCCACCCAGTACATCCTACTACATCCCAGTTCCCTCCCAGTACCTCCCAGTTCCCTCTAAGTACATCCCAGTACATCCCAGTTCCCTCCCAGTACATCCCAGTTCCCTCTAAGTACATCCCAGTACTTCACAGTTCCCTCCCAGTTCACTCCCAGTTCCCTCCCAGTACATCCCAGTTCCCTCTAAGTACATCCCAATACTTCATAGTTCCCTCCCAGCACGTCCCAGTACGTCCCGGTTCCCCTCAGTACATAACACTTCCCTCCCAGTACATACCAGTACATCCCAGTGTCCTCACAGTACATCCCAGTTCCCTCCCAGTTCACTCCCAGTACACAACAGTTCCCTCCCAGTACATCCCAGTACATCCTAGTAGATCCTAGGACATTTCAAATCCCTGCCAGTTCCACCCGGTACAACCCAGTACAAGCCTGTACATCCTAGTTCCTCCACGGTACATCCCAGGGCATCCCCGCACATTTTAGTGCCTCCCAGTACGTCCCAGGTCCCTCCCAGTACTGGGAGGGAACTGGGACGTACTGGGAGGGAACTGGGACGTACTGGGAGGGAACTGGGACGTACTGGGAGGGAACTGGGATGTACTGGGATGTAATGGGACGGAACTGGGATGTATTGGGAGGCACTGGGAAAGAAGTGGTAGTGAACCGGGAGGGAATTGGGATGTACGGGGATGAACTGGTAGGAAACTGGGATGTACTGGCATGGAACGGGGATGTATTGGGATGTACAGGAACGGAACTGGAATGTACATCGATGTATTGGCATGTACTGGCAGCGAGGCTCGGGCACCGCCAGGCCTCCAGGCGTCCCGAGGGGCTGCCGGCCACCGCAGGGGATGGCTGCCGGCGGCCGGACCGCCGCGGCGCTCCCCGCCCAGCTCCCAGCAGGCTCCGCCGGCCGCGGGCTTCCCACGCCGGGCCGCAGAGGGGCCCCGGCACCGCACAGGGACGCCTCGCGACCCGGCCGCCACACGCACCGGCCCTTCGGCCTCCACACGCACCGCTCCCGCCTCCGCTCCGACGCGCCGCGCACGCGCCACCGGAAGCCCGAGCCCCGCGGGGCGGCCCTTAAAGGGCGGCCGGAAGGAACGGCCCCCACCGGCCCCGCCACCGCGCCCAGCCGGTGAGCGCCAGCGCCCCCTGCTGGCCGGGCCGCGCTCAGCTCGCGAGGGCGCCGAGGGCCGGGCGGGGCGGGACGCGCCGGCTCGGGGCCAGCGCCTTCTCGGGGCGAGCGGGAAACCCCTGCGGGCCCCGGTCACGGCCGGGCACAGCCGCGCGCCCTCCGAGAGCTGCTGAACGCGGCTGCCGCTCGTGACACATACCGAGCCGTCCGCGACGGGAGCGGGCAGAGGAGGAAGGGGCCGGCGGCCGCGGGGCCCTGGCCCCAGGCGGGGGGGAGGGGCTGGGGCCCGGGGGGCCGCCCCCCTCCTCACAGTTCCCTCACAGTTCCCTCACAGTTCCCTCACAGTTCCCCCACAGTTCCCCCACAGTTCCCCCACAGTTCCCTCACAGTTCCCCCCATGGACGGAACCGGGACCTACTGTGAGGCACTGGGAAAGAAGTGGGAGGAAGCCGGGACAGACCAATATAGCCCAGTATGGACTAGACCAATATAGCCCAGTATGGACTAGACCAATATAGCCCAGTATGGACTGGAGGGAACTGCGAGGGAACCGCGAGAGAACCCCACAGAACAAACCATGGGGCACGAGAAGGCAGAGAATTAAGAATTAGGGACAGGGAGCCAGAAAAAAAAAAAGAAAAAAACCAAAGGGAGACAGAGAGCAAAAGGAATCGCAATGCGTACGGAGAGAAGAGAGAAACAATTCTAGCATAGGGTCACGCGGGAGCCAGGGACAGCAAGATGGAGAAAGGACAGAAGCTACAGGCTACAGGGCAGAGAGGGAAGAATTAATGAATAGACACAGAGAGCTGGGCAGAAAGAGATGGAGAAAGGCTAAAGATCACACGGCCTACAGGGAAGAGAGAAGAGAGGCAGGAATTTTAAAAACAGGGGCAAGAAGCCAGAGAGAGGGAGAGAGAAGCAACAATAAAATGGGGACAAGCCACAGGGCAGCAAGGAGGGAATCAATGAATAAGAACACGAGACCAAAGAGAACACAATGTAGAATGGAAAAAAGGAACAGCGGCCTACAGGGAAGGAGGAATTAAAGATCAGGGACTGGGAGGCAGACAGAGACACATGAAGAAACAAGTGAAAAAAAAGAAAAAAACAAACCAACAGCAATGGGCTACAAAGACAGAGAGGGAGGAAATGAGGAAATAAAACATCGCAGCAAGGAGCTGGACAGAGAGAGATGAGGACAAACAAATAGCACGGGTCCACGTGACAGAGAACGTGGAATTAGAACACAGAGAGAGGGAGCCGGACAGAGAGAGAGGCCGAGAGAAACATCTAGACAGGCTACAGCGGGCAGAGGCAGGAATTAAAACCTAGGGACAGGGAGCTGGACAGAGAGAGATGGAGGTCACAGGGAACAGCGGTGGCTGCAGGAAGAACAGGAATTCATGAATAGGGCAAGGGAGCTGGACAGAGAAGAACTCAGAAAGGCAAGAACAGTAGCAGGGTACAGAGCAGAGAAGACGAATTAAAAAGCACGGGGGGAGCGTTGAGGCAGACAGAGAGAGATTAAGAAAAAAGTCACGGGCTACGTGGCAAAGCAGGAGGAATTCAGAAACGAGGATGGGAACCAAGGGAGAGTGTGCTGGTGAAGGATAACGGGCATTAAAAGTGAGGGACGGGGAGCTGGGAAAAGCGAGGCAGAGAAAAACAGAATCACAGAGAGAATCACACAAAGCCAAAAAAGAAGAAACTGAACAACAGGAACAGGTGTAACCAAAGCGATGAAATCAACCAACCAGAGACGGTGTTCCATTACGGGAACATGGAGCGTACCAATCAGCGCACCTGTCGATCTGCATTTTAGTCCCTAGGCGATCGTTAATGTCAGCAGAACAACAGACAACATGCTTCTGTCAGAAAAGGATGACAAAACGCGGTTTCGCTTAGCGGACTGAGAAAACTAGCCAAGACTGCCAAGAGTAAGAGCCGAGAAGCTAAAAGGTAATTCCGGCAGGGGGAGATCGCGACCACCGACTCACAGACCACCACCGACCCAAGTAACACCACCTACTCAGAAGAGAACAACGGAAGAGGACAACCGAGCCTGCGCAGTGATTGACATACGGAACGAGCAAGTTTGTACCCATCGCTAGACAAGACAATAATGACTATGTATGAGTATGTAAAATTTTCATCTACAAATTGTACAGGAAAGGTGCGTGAGGTACGCACGCCAGGAGGAGCGATCCCCCGTGCATCCGGCGCCGTGAATATAGAATGCCTGCTCTTTAATACTAAATTGGTGTTGAGGAGTCGTTTCCGATTTTAACGCGTTTTTCGGTAACAGTTTTGGCACCCCAGGTGGGAACCTGCTTTTGAATCTCGACGGATCCGTGGGATCGTGGGACCTGCAGCCGGCCCCGAGGAATTCTCCGGGAGAGCTTCCGATCCCTGGGCCAGAGAATTCTGAGCAAGATCCCCTGGATTGAGGTAAACAAGGCATTCTTTGAAGAAGAAACTTAGGTAGAATAATACGTGGGGTTAGTTTCCCACATAGGATAGGATAGCGGGTTTGAGTCCCACAGGCCTGCCCGTAAGGCGCGGCGAAAGCCACGCAGGGTCGGGGCCAAGAGGTGCCTCGGTTGGTAAGTCTCTGCTAGGCGAAAGCCTGTGGAGCGGGACCCGAGGGTAGGGGAGTCTTCAACAGGGGGTTGAAGTCTCCAGGGATATCTAGCAGGGGGCTACAGATCCCAGTGGCAGATTTCCAGTGAGACCTCTAACGGGGGTTGGAGTCCCTCTGACTAGTATTTGTGATAGTGCACTATCACAACTACTAGTCGACTGGGAGACGGGAGCATTACTGAGTAGGAAACCTATCCCACAGAGAACACCTTTGCGATGTATTTTGAAGCACTGGAAAGACGTCGGGGGCGGTGACCCACTAACTCGGAAACCATTAATTGAATATTGCAATCATTGGTGGCCAACGTATCAATTGGAAGGTGGGCACAAATGGCCAGAACACGAGACATTGCAATATCGTACCATCTTGCAATTAATGTTGTTTTGTAAAAAGGGAAGGCAAACGGGAAGAAGTGGCATATGTTGATTTGTTCTTTACACCGTGGAATCATCCCGAGCAGCAGAAACAGCGTGAGGTATGTCCACAAGATTCTACGGCAATGTTTCTGAAAAGAGGAAAACGTGGTGAGAACTTGAAAGAGTGTTGCTCTACTTGTGATACTGGATACTTCGCTTGATGAAACTGACAAGAAAATAGTATGGAATACAGCCAGAAGGCAGGTGCAGGGAGCACATGCTAACAGGAATTTACAGAGAACAATGAATAAGAATTTTCCATCTACAAATCCCGAGTGGGACCCTAATCAGCCAGGACCCAGGGGAATGTTGACTAGATGTCAGAGAGAGATTTTATTTGGAGTAAGACAAGCAATGCCAAAAGCAATAAATTGGTCAAAATTTATGAAGTGAGACAAGAATTAAGTGAGTCCCCTTCAGCCTTTATGGAAAGACTGAAGGTGACCACCAGAAAATATACTCATTTGAACCCAGAAAAACCAGAAAAAGCAATTCAGCTGGTCTCTATATTCATAAGACAATCAGCCCCAGATGGGGGCGGGGGGAGAGAAAGCAACCTTCAGAAACTAGAACAACCTGAATCCAGAGATCTGGGTTAAATGCTTGAAGTAGCTTGGCATGAAGGAGACCAGGGGAATCAACCCTAGCTGAACACCTGGTTACACTGAAGCTACGGAATGAAGAAATAGAATTTTTGGTAGATACGGGAGCCACTTATTTGGTATTGAATACACGTGAAGAGAAATTTGATCATAAATCAGTAGATGTTGCTAGCGCAACAGGGCAAAGAAAAATTAGCCCCTCTCAGAGCCATTAAAGTTTAAATTGGAGAAGCAATGGGCAACTCACCAGTTTCTGCATATGCCTGAATGTCCACTGCCTCTGTTATGACGAGATCTATTAGGTCAATTAGATGCTCAAGTAACTTTTAAAGATGGAGAGATTAAATCACTAATACCAGAATCAAAAGCCACAGAGGCGAGAGCGTTTATGTTACAGGATTCCTCCAGGGAGGAACGGGTTCCCGAGGAAGTGGAAAACGTAGTAATTCCTTTGGTTTGAGCGAGCGGAGCTCCGGAGCAATCTAAGTGGGCAGAGCCGGTAAAAGTAACCTTAAAGCCTGGAGCCAAGCCCGTAAGACAAAAACAATACCCTATTAAGCGAGAGGCTCGAAAAGGATTACAGAAGTTAATTATAAAATTTTTCAGAATATGAGCTTTTAGTGGAATGTGAATCAGAATATAGTACTCCTGTGTCGCCAGTAAAGAAATCTAGAGGCAAAGAGTATTAGCTAGTTCACGATTTAAGGGCTATAAATCAGGTGGTCCAAGATATACATCCGGTAGTAGCTAATCCATACGCTTTACTGACCTCTTTTAAAGGAGGAGCATAAACGGTTTACTGTACTAGATTTGAAGGACGCCTTCTTTTGCATACCTCCAGGCATAAAAAGTCAAAGCCTATTTGCTTTGCAATGGGAAAGCCCCACCACAGAATGAAAGACACAGCTACCATGGACCGTACTTCCACAAGGATTTAAAAATAGTCCTACGATACTTGAGACTCAGCTGGCAAAAAAAAATTAGAGATATAGAAAAAAACAGAACCCAGGGAGAGGCATCTTGTTACAGAATGCGGATGACATTCTGATAGCGGCACAAAGTAAAGAAAAATGTTTTGAAATTTTTAAATTTTCTCGGCCAAGGAAGATGCGGAGTTTCCAGAAACAAAACCCAAATAGGAAAAGAAGCAGCCATTTATTTAGGATTTGAAATATCTCAAAGACAAAGACAATTAGAAAGTGAAAAGAAAGAAACTATTTGTCAAATTCCCGAACCTAGCAGCCCGAAGGAACTGAGAGCTTTTCTGAAAACAATGAAATAGCATCAGCTCTGGATTCTGAACTATAGACTGTATGTAAAACCATTATTTGAGGCATTGAAAGACTCAAAAGGATAAATATTTAACCTGGACGCCCGGATGCCAAACGGCATTCAAAGAACTGAAAAGAGCCTCGATGATGGCCCCTGCATTAGGCCTACCTGATTTCGCTAAACCTTTTGAGTTGTTTGTCCACGAAAGACAACATTTAGCCCTTGGAGTGCTGACACAGCGACTGGGAACCTGGAAGAGACCTGTGGGCTACTTCTCCAAACAACTCGACCACGCGAGTAAAAGATGGCCTAGGTGTTTACGGGCAGTAGCAACAACAGCGCTGCCGATCCGGGAAGCCCCAAAGTTAACAATGGGACAGAAGATGACAGTATATGTCCCGCACATAGCGGTGACTGTTTTAGAACAAAAGGGGGGTCGTTGGCTATCCCTTAGCAGAATGTTGAAATATCAAGTTGTTCTGTTAGAACAAGACGATGTGGAATCGAAGACTACTGCTATACTGAATCCTGCTATGTTTTTAACAACAGAAAACCTTACGGACAATTTAGAACACGATCGCTTGCTAACTATTGAACAAGTCTATTCCAGCAGACCAGACCTGAGACACAAACCTCTGGGAAAATCCTGATCTGGAGTTGTTTACAGATGGAAGAAGCTCTGGGCGAGAAGAGAAGCGAATGGCCGGATATGCTGTCGTTATCGCCGCCGAGGGAATGGAGTCAGGGGTGCTGCCTGCAAACACCTCAGCACAGAAAGCAGTATTGGTAGCATTGAAGCGAGCTCTGCGAATGGCAGAAGGACAAAGGATAAATATCTAGACTGATTCCAAACGTGCATTTGGTGTGATCCACGATCATGGAGCTATTGGGAAGGAGAAAGGACTGCCATCAGCCCAAGAATCATCAATACAGCATAAAGAAGAAATTCTCCAACTTCCGGAAGACGTGCAGAAACCAAAAGAAGTGGCGGTAAAGCGTTGCAAAGCTCATCAATTTGGCCAGACGGCTGTAAACATAAGCAAACGACTGACCGATAAAGCTGCAAAGAGGACTGCAGAGCAAGGTATCCTTGCACTAGTACCAGTAAAACAGATCAGAATTCCAAAGTTGAAACAGAGATATAATAAATTGGATGAGCAATTAGCAGAACAATTGGAAGCATCACAAAACACAGAGAGATGGTAGGTAACACCAGAAAAACAAGTAATAACAACAACCACCCCACAAGTTATGACAGAACTTGCAAAAGAAAACCATGAGCAAACACATTAGGCTGTAGGCGCTACGGTTTTGAGTTTAAAAACATCTGTAGCGTGTGTAGGCACAACAAGAATAGTTAAACCCATAGTAGCTAAGTGTCCAATCTGTCCTAGAAATAATCCCCTGAACCAAAGGAAACAACCTTTAGGAGTAACAAAACAAAAAATTCTCCCGGAAATTATTAGCAAATTAAGTTCTCTGAGTTACCCAGACAAAATAGATATAGCAGTATTTGTCAGTGCTGATTGACAAATTTTCTAGATGGCCAGAAGCTTTCTCGTGCTGCACCGACAAAGCTAGAGTAGTAGTTAAAACGTTGCTGAAAGAAATAATACCAAGATTTAGAGTGCCAACGGGAACGTCCTCTGATAGAGCACCACATTTTTTTGCAGAGGTACTTCAACAAATTAATAAAATTTTGGGTAGAAAATGGGACCTGCATACACCCTGGAGACCACAATCAAGTGAAAAATTTCAGAACATGAAGCAAACACTAAACTGACATAGTGGAATGTTATTGATCTAGGATGGAAGTATTGAGAAAATTATTATTTCAGAACTTCCAAACAGGGGAAATGTAACCAAAGTGATGAAATCAACCAGAGACAGTGTTCCATTACGGGAACATGGAGCGTACCAATCAGCGCACCTGTCGATCTGCATTTTAGTCCGTAGGCGATCATTAATGCGAACAGAACAACAGACAACGTGCTTCTGTCAGAAAAGGATGAAAAAACGCGGTTTCGCTTAGCGGACTGAGAAAACTAGCCAAGACTGCCAAGAGTAAGAGCCGAGAAGCTAAAAGGTAATTCCGGCAGGGGGAGATCGCGACCACCGACTCACAGACCACCACCGACCCAAGTAACAGAAGAGAACAACGGAAGAGGACAACCGAGCCTGCGCAGCGATTTACATACGGAACGAGCAAGTTTGTACCAATCAGCAGACAGGACAATAATGAATATGTATGAATACGTAAAACATTGATCTACAAATTGTACGGGAAAGGTGCGTGAGGTACGCACGCCAGGAGGAGCGATCCCCCGTGCATCCGGCGCCGCGAATAAAGAATGCCTGCTCTTTAATACTAAATTGGTGTTGAGGAGTCGTTTCCGATTTTAACGCGTTTTTCGGTAACACAGGGAGTCAGATCAAGAGAGCCAGAGAACAACAAAACACCGACAGGCTACAGGACAGAGCAGGAGGAATAAAAAAAAAAAAAAAAACGGAGCCAGAGCCAGGCAGAGAGAGGCGGAGAAAGAAAAAGGAGCCACAGGCTACAGGACAGAGAGAGGGAGGACTGAAAAGACGGGGAGGCAGGGAGACACTCAGAGCGAGATGGAGAAAGAAGGTGCGGGGGGGGGCGCAAAAAAAAAAAGTAAATTTTGCAGCAGGTAAGGAAAGAGAGGGGGCCGGGGGAGAGACAGGGAGGGCCCAGGACGCACAAGAGAGGCAACGGGGCCCCAGTGGCCCAGGACTCACCGCGACTCTCGCTCTCAGCGCTGCTGGCACAATTTAGCCGTTCAGATGCTTCTTTCCCCTCCTCTCCTCCCTGCCTCTTCTGCAGCTCCAGACTCTAGGCCGTCCTCCACCTGAAGAGAATACGTGGGTGTCTTACAGCTCTTACCAGATGAGGCTTCCTAGGCACGTAGCCTAGCTCGCTCGTGCACTACACGCCCGTACCCAACTCCGGGTTACGCGTACAGACCCTACGGTGCACGTTGGTGGCCTGGCCCGCTGCGGGCTATGAAGGGGGATCCTTCCTCCCCCACCTGCATGGACAGGCTCTCTCTTGCCTGCGGCAGGAAGGCAGCTGGCAGCCAGAGCACCTTCAGTTTCTTCTTCTTTACCTTTCGTTGGCGTCTCCAGCTTCAGCTGAGGCAGCTCCTGTCCGCAGCCGGGAAGGGCTTTGTCTATCCCTTTTCGGCCCTGCGCTGCGAGGACGGCGAGGACGGGCAGAGAGAAGCCACGCGAGCCTGAGACGGCCGCAGGCAACGGCATCCCCGGGGGAAGGACAGACAACCACGTCCTCAGCACGGTTTCTGGGAGAGGGAAAGAAGAAACAGTGACCGTCATTACCGTCGATCGACCCTGGCCAAAGCCTCTCCTTCCGCAGGGGCTTCTGGACACACCGCTCCCTCCCCACGCTACTGCTAAGGGCCCCTGCACCAAGGGGGAATCCAGTGCGCTTGAGGGACGGCTTGCTGCCTTCACGACAGGGCCTGGGGGCGGCCTAAGGCTATGCAGCACGCTTATGGGGAGGTGCCGGAGCTGGGGGCAGGCGCACGGGGCAAGGGGGGCCCGGGGAGGCTGAGCGGGACCTCCGGTGGGCCGGGGACGCGGCCATCATCTGCGCCCTGGGCACGGGGAAAAGGTCATCGTCCTCCTCCTTTCCCTCTTCCCTTCTGTCAGCTCCCGGGGAACTCACCGCTTCTCGGGAAGCGGCCGCACCCGCAAGCCCCCAGTAATCAACACGAAGCCAACCCCAAAAATACACCTCGCGTACCGTACGCGCCACGGCCGCCCGGCACCCGAGCGCCGGAAGACCGCGCCTCCCGCCATGCCCGGCGAACCACGTGACAGGGCCGGCAGCCACTGCGCCAGGAATACAGCTCCCGGCATGCTCTGCGGCACAACCCGGCCGCCCGGCAGCCGCAAGGACTACAGCTCCCGGCATGCTCTGCGGCACAACCCGGCCGCCCGGCGGCCGGTTTGATGCGGAGCCACCCAGCATCCCTGCGAGCACAGCTGCAGGCGCAACAGCAGTTACGCAGCCACAACTAGGCACTAAACAAAGGCTTTCCAACACTGGAGGTCTAGAACAGGTAGACATTAGCACAGAAGCACAAGGGGCTCCGTCACCCTGCACAAATCTCCCCGTGCCTACATACGCACACGTTCAGAAGTTAGTTATCAGAAAACGCCCGACTCAGCCATTTGCCACAGTCACGAGACTCACGACATGATAACACGACATGACACACGAGGTGGGCTCAGAGTTTTAAGGCAAGAAATACCTCCCACGCCCCCCACCCGAGATCTTTCAGGGTCCACACCTGCCATCGCCCCGCACCAAACCTACCCGGCCAAAGGCTTTCAGGTGGCCCGAAACACTGTACACAGAAAATAACCAGGGACAGACCTGCATTGTTCGGAAGCGAACGATGCCCGACCGGGGCTCCTCTGCGGGGCACGGAGCCCCCCGGCCCCGCCCGGAGACACACACCCGCCCCCCGCGGCCCGAACTCACCCACCAGCGCTCTCCGGCCCCCGGACACGGCCGCGCTGCTCTCTCAGGCGGCTGCCGCAGGCGAGGCTCGGGCACCGCCAGGCCTCCAGGCGTCCCGAGGGGCTGCCGGCCACCGCAGGGGATGGCTGCCGGCGGCCGGACCGCCGCGGCGCTCCCCGCCCAGCTCCGAGCAGGCTCCGCCGGCCACGGGCTTCCCACGCCGGGCCGCAGAGGGGCCCCGGCACCGCACAGGGACGCCTCGCGACCCGGCCGCCACACGCACCGGCCCTTCGGCCTCCACACGCACCGCTCCCGCCCCCGCTCCGACGCGCCGCGCACGCGCCACCGGAAGTCCGAGCCCCGCGGGGCGGCCCTTAAAGGGCGGCCGGAAGGAACGGCCCCCACCGGCCCCGCCACCGCGCCCAGCCGGTGAGCGCCAGCGCCCCCTGCTGGCCGGGCCGCGCTCAGCTCGCGAGGGCGCCGAGGGCCGGGCGGGGCGGGACGCGCCGGCTCGGGGCCAGCGCCTTCTCGGGGCGAGCGGGAAACCCCTGCGGGCCCCGGTCACGGCCGGGCACAGCCGCGCGCCCTCCGAGAGCTGCTGAACGCGGCTGCCGCTCGTGACACATACCGAGCCGTCTGCGACGGGAGCGGGCAGAGGAGGAAGGGGCCGGCGGCCACGGGGCCTGGCCCCAGGCGGGGGGGAGGGGCTGGGGCCCGGGGGGCCGCCCCCCTACTCACAGTTCCCTCACAGTTCCCTCACAGTTCCCTCACAGTTCCCTCACAGTTCCCTCACAGTTCCCTCACAGTTCCCTCACAGTTCCCTCACAGTTCCCTCACAGTTCATCCCATGGACGGAACCGGGACCTACTGTGAGGCACTGGGAAAGAAGTGGGAGGAAGCCGGGACAGACCAATATAGCCCAGTATGGACTAGACCAATATAGCCCAGTATGGACTGGAGGGAACTGCGAGGGAACCGCGAGAGAACCCCACAGAACAAACCATGGGGCACGAGAAGGCAGAGAATTAAGAATTAGGGACAGGGAGCCAGAAAAAAAAAAAGAAAAAAACCAAAGGGAGACAGAGAGCAAAAGGAATCGCAATGCGTACGGAGAGAAGAGAGAAACAATTCTAGCATAGGGTCACGCGGGAGCCAGGGACAGCAAGATGGAGAAAGGACAGAAGCTACAGGCTACAGGGCAGAGAGGGAAGAATTAATGAATAGACACAGAGAGCTGGGCAGAAAGAGATGGAGAAAGGCTAAAGATCACACGGCCTACAGGGAAGAGAGAAGAGAGGGAGGAATTTTAAAAACAGGGGCAAGAAGCCAGAGAGAGGGAGAGAGAAGCAACAATAAAATGGGGACAAGCCACAGGGCAGCGAGGAGGGAATCAATGAATAAGAACACGAGACCAAAGAGAACACAATGTAGAATGGAAAAAAGGAACAGCGGCCTACAGGGAAGGAGGAATTAAAGATCAGGGACTGGGAGGCAGACAGAGACACATGAAGAAACAAGTGAAAAAAAAGAAAAAAACAAACCAACAGCAATGGGCTACAAAGACAGAGAGGGAGGAAATGAGGAAATAAAACGTCGCAGCAAGGAGCTGGACAGAGAGAGATGAGGACAAACAAATAGCACGGGTCCACGTGACAGAGAACGTGGAATTAGAACACAGAGAGAGGGAGCCGGACAGAGAGAGAGGCCGAGAGAAACATCTAGACAGGCTACAGCGGGCAGAGGCAGGAATTAAAACCTAGGGACAGGGAGCTGGACAGAGAGAGATGGAGGTCACAGGGAACAGCGGTGGCTGCAGGAAGAACAGGAATTCATGAATAGGGCAAGGGAGCTGGACAGAGAAGAACTCAGAAAGGCAAGAACAGTAGCAGGGTACAGAGCAGAGAAGACGAATTAAAAAGCACGGGGGGAGCGTTGAGGCAGACAGAGAGAGATTAAGAAAAAAGTCACGGGCTACGTGGCAAAGCAGGAGGAATTCAGAAACGAGGATGGGAACCAAGGGAGAGTGTGCTGGTGAAGGATAACGGGCATTAAAAGTGAGGGACGGGGAGCTGGGAAAAGCGAGGCAGAGAAAAACAGAATCACAGAGAGAATCACACAAAGCCAAAAAAGAAGAAACTGAACAACAGGAACAGGTGTAACCAAAGCGATGAAATCAACCAACCAGAGACGGTGTTCCATTACGGGAACATGGAGCGTACCAATCAGCGCACCTGTCGATCTGCATTTTAGTCCCTAGGCGATCGTTAATGTCAGCAGAACAACAGACAACATGCTTCTGTCAGAAAAGGATGACAAAACGCGGTTTCGCTTAGCGGACTGAGAAAACTAGCCAAGACTGCCAAGAGTAAGAGCCGAGAAGCTAAAAGGTAATTCCGGCAGGGGGAGATCGCGACCACCGACTCACAGACCACCACCGACCCAAGTAACACCACCTACTCAGAAGAGAACAACGGAAGAGGACAACCGAGCCTGCGCAGTGATTGACATACGGAACGAGCAAGTTTGTACCCATCGCTAGACAAGACAATAATGACTATGTATGAGTATGTAAAATTTTCATCTACAAATTGTACAGGAAAGGTGCGTGAGGTACGCACGCCAGGAGGAGCGATCCCCCGTGCATCCGGCGCCGTGAATATAGAATGCCTGCTCTTTAATACTAAATTGGTGTTGAGGAGTCGTTTCCGATTTTAACGCGTTTTTCGGTAACAGTTTTGGCACCCCAGGTGGGAACCTGCTTTTGAATCTCGACGGATCCGTGGGATCGTGGGACCTGCAGCCGGCCCCGAGGAATTCTCCGGGAGAGCTTCCGATCCCCGGGCCAGAGAATTCTGAGCAAGATCCCCTGGATTGAGGTAAACAAGGCATTCTTTGAAGAAGAAACTTAGGTAGAATAATACGTGGGGTTAGTTTCCCACATAGGATAGGATAGCGGGTTTGAGTCCCACAGGCCTGCCCGTAAGGCGCGGCGAAAGCCACGCAGGGTCGGGGCCAAGAGGTGCCTCGGTTGGTAAGTCTCTGCTAGGCGAAAGCCTGTGGAGCGGGACCCGAGGGTAGGGGAGTCTTCAACAGGGGGTTGAAGTCTCCAGGGATATCTAGCAGGGGGCTACAGATCCCAGTGGCAGATTTCCAGTGAGACCGCTAACGGGGGTTGGAGTCCCTCTGACTAGTATTTGTGATAGTGCACTATCACAACTACTAGTCGACTGGGAGACGGGAGCATTACTGAGTAGGAAACCTATCCCACAGGGAACACCTTTGCGATGTATTTTGAAGCACTGGAAAGACGTCGGGGGCGGTGACCCACTAACTCGGAAACCATTAATTGAATATTGCAATCATTGGTGGCCAACGTATCAATTGGAAGGTGGGCACAAATGGCCAGAACACGAGACATTGCAATATCGTACCATCTTGCAATTAATGTTGTTTTGTAAAAAGGGAAGGCAAATGGGAAGAAGTGGCATATGTTGATTTGTTCTTTACACCGTGGAATCATCCCGAGCAGCAGAAACAGCGTGAGGTATGTCCACAAGATTCTACGGCAATGTTTCTGAAAAGAGGAAAACGTGGTGAGAACTTGAAAGAGTGTTGCTCTACTTGTGATACTGGATACTTCGCTTGATGAAACTGACAAGAAAATAGTATGGAATACAGCCAGAAGGCAGGTGCAGGGAGCACATGCTAACGGGAATTTACAGAGAACAATGAATAAGAATTTTCCATCTACAAATCCCGAGTGGGACCCTAATCAGCCAGGACCCAGGGGAATGTTGACTAGATGTCAGAGAGAGATTTTATTTGGAGTAAGACAAGCAATGCCAAAAGCAATAAATTGGTCAAAATTTATGAAGTGAGACAAGAATTAAGTGAGTCCCCTTCAGCCTTTATGGAAAGACTGAAGGTGACCACCAGAAAATATACTCATTTGAACCCAGAAAAACCAGAAAAAGCAATTCAGCTGGTCTCTATATTCATAAGACAATCAGCCCCAGATGGGGGCGGGGGGAGAGAAAACAACCTTCAGAAACTAGAACAACCTGAATCCAGAGATCTGGGTTAAATGCTTGAAGTAGCTTGGCATGAAGGAGACCAGGGGAATCAACCCTAGCTGAACACCTGGTTACACTGAAGCTACGGAATGAAGAAATAGAATTTTTGGTAGATACGGGAGCCACTTATTTGGTATTGAATACACGTGAAGAGAAATTTGATCATAAATCAGTAGATGTTGCTAGCGCAACAGGGCAAAGAAAAATTAGCCCCTCTCAGAGCCATTAAAGTTTAAATTGGAGAAGCAATGGGCAACTCACCAGTTTCTGCATATGCCTGAATGTCCACTGCCTCTGTTATGATGAGATCTATTAGGTCAATTAGATGCTCAAGTAACTTTTAAAGATGGAGAGATTAAATCACTAATACCAGAATCAAAAGCCACAGAGGCGAGAGCGTTTATGTTACAGGATTCCTCCAGGGAGGAACGGGTTCCCGAGGAAGTGGAAAACGTAGTAATTCCTTTGGTTTGAGCGAGCGGAGCTCCGGAGCGATCTAAGTGGGCAGAGCCGGTAAAAGTAACCTTAAAGCCTGGAGCCAAGCCCATAAGACAAAAACAATACCCTATTAAGCGAGAGGCTCGAAAAGGATTACAGAAGTTAATTATAAAATTTTTCAGAATATGAGCTTTTAGTGGAATGTGAATCAGAATATAGTACTCCTGTGTCGCCAGTAAAGAAATCTAGAGGCAAAGAGTATTAGCTAGTTCACGATTTAAGGGCTATAAATCAGGTGGTCCAAGATATACATCCGGTAGTAGCTAATCCATACACTTTACTGACCTCTTTTAAAGGAGGAGCATAAATGGTTTACTGTACTAGATTTGAAGGACGCCTTCTTTTGCATACCTCCAGGCATAAAAAGTCAAAGCCTATTTGCTTTGCAATGGGAAAGCCCCACCACAGAATGAAAGACACAGCTACCATGGACCGTACTTCCACAAGGATTTAAAAATAGTCCTACGATACTTGAGACTCAGCTGGCAAAAAAAAATTAGAGATATAGAAAAAACAGAACCCAGGGAGAGGCATCTTGTTACAGAATGCGGATGACATTCTGATAGCGGCACAAAGTAAAGAAAAATGTTTTGAAATTTTTAAATTTTCTGGGCCAAGGAAGATGCGGAGTTTCCAGAAACAAAACCCAAATAGGAAAAGAAGCAGCCATTTATTTAGGATTTGAAATATCTCAAAGACAAAGACAATTAGAAAGTGAAAAGAAAGAAACTATTTGTCAAATTCCCGAACCTAGCAGCCCGAAGGAACTGAGAGCTTTTCTGAAAACAATGAAATAGCATCAGCTCTGGATTCTGAACTATAGACTGTATGTAAAACCATTATTTGAGGCATTGAAAGACTCAAAAGGATAAATATTTAACCTGGACGCCCGGATGCCAAACGGCATTCAAAGAACTGAAAAGAGCCTCGATGATGGCCCCTGCATTAGGCCTACCTGATTTCGCTAAACCTTTTCAGTTGTTTGTCCACGAAAGACAACATTTAGCCCTTGGAGTGCTGACACAGCGACTGGGAACCTGGAAGAGACCTGTGGGCTACTTCTCCAAACAACCTGACCACGCGAGTAAAAGATGGCCTAGGTGTTTACGGGCAGTAGCAACAACAGCGCTGCCGATCCGGGAAGCCCCAAAGTTAACAATGGGACAGAAGATGACAGTATATGTCCCGCACATAGCGGTGACTGTTTTAGAACAAAAGGGGGGTCGTTGGCTATCCCTTAGCAGAATGTTGAAATATCAAGTTGTTCTGTTAGAACAAGACGATGTGGAATCGAAGACTACTGCTATACTGAATCCTGCTATGTTTTTAACAACAGAAAACCTTACGGACAATTTAGAACACGATCGCTTGCTAACTATTGAACAAGTCTATTCCAGCAGACCAGACCTGAGACACAAACCTCTGGGAAAATCCTGATCTGGAGTTGTTTACAGATGGAAGAAGCTCTGGGCGAGAAGAGAAGCGAATGGCCGGATATGCTGTCGTTATCGCCGCCGAGGGAATGGAGTCAGGGGTGCTGCCTGCAAACACCTCAGCACAGAAAGCAGTATTGGTAGCATTGAAGCGAGCTCTGCGAATGGCAGAAGGACAAAGGATAAATATCTAGACTGATTCCAAACGTGCATTTGGTGTGATCCACGATCATGGAGCTATTGGGAAGGAGAAAGGACTGCCATCAGCCCAAGAATCATCAATACAGCATAAAGAAGAAATTCTCCAACTTCCGGAAGACGTGCAGAAACCAAAAGAAGTGGCGGTAAAGCGTTGCAAAGCTCATCAATTTGGCCAGACGGCTGTAAACATAAGCAAACGACTGACCGATAAAGCTGCAAAGAGGACTGCAGAGCAAGGTATCCTTGCACTAGTACCAGTAAAACAGATCAGAATTCCAAAGTTGAAACAGAGATATAATAAATTGGATGAGCAATTAGCAGAACAATTGGAAGCATCACAAAACACAGAGAGATGGTAGGTAACACCAGAAAAACAAGTAATAACAACAACAACCCCACAAGTTATGACAGAACTTGCAAAAGAAAACCATGAGCAAACACATTAGGCTGTAGGCGCTACGGTTTTGAGTTTAAAAACATCTGTAGCGTGTGTAGGCATGACAAGAATAGTTAAACCCATAGTAGCTAAGTGTCCAATCTGTCCTAGAAATAATCCCCTGAACCAAAGGAAACAACCTTTAGGAGTAACAAAACAAAAAATTCTCCCGGAAATTATTAGCAAATTAAGTTCTCTGAGTTACCCAGACAAAATAGATATAGCAGTATTTGTCAGTGCTGATTGACAAATTTTCTAGATGGCCAGAAGCTTTCTCGTGCTGCACCGACAAAGCTAGAGTAGTAGTTAAGACGTTGCTGAAGGAAATAATACCAAGATTTAGAGTGCCAACGGGAATGTCCTCTGATAGAGCACCACATTTTTTTGCAGAGGTACTTCAACAAATTAATAAAATTTTGGGTAGAAAATGGGACCTGCATACACCCTGGAGACCACAATCAAGTGAAAAATTTCAGAACATGAAGCAAACACTAAACTGACATAGTGGAATATTATTGATCTAGGATGGAAGTATTGAGAAAATTATTATTTCAGAACTTCCAAACAGGGGAAATGTAACCAAAGTGATGAAATCAACCAGAGACGGCGTTCCATTACGGGAACATGGAGCGTACCAATCAGCGTATCTGTCGATCTGCATTTTAGTCCGTAGGCGATCGTTAATGTCAGCAGAACAACAGACAACGTGCTTCTGTCAGAAAAGGATAACAAAACGCGGTTTCGCTTAGCGGACTGAGAAAACTAGCCAAGACTGCCAAGAGTAAGAGCCGAGAAGCTAAAAGGTAATTCCGGCAGGGGGAGATCGCGACCACCGACTCACAGACCACCACCGACCCAAGTAACAGAAGAGAACAACGGAAGAGGACAACCGAGCCTGCGCAGCGATTTACATACGGAACGAGCAAGTTTGTACCAATCAGCAGACAGGACAATAATGAATATGTATGAATACGTAAAACATTGATCTACAAATTGTACGGGAAAGGTGCGTGAGGTACGCACGCCAGGAGGAGCGATCCCCCGTGCATCCGGCGCCACGAATAAAGAATGCCTGCTCTTTAATACTAAATTGGTGTTGAGGAGTCGTTTCCGATTTTAACGCGTTTTTCGGTAACACAGGGAGTCAGATCAAGAGAGCCAGAGAACAACAAAACACCGACAGGCTACAGGACAGAGCAGGAGGAATAAAAAAAAAAAAAAAACGGAGCCAGAGCCAGGCAGAGAGAGGCGGAGAAAGAAAAAGGAGCCACAGGCTACAGGACAGAGAGAGGGAGGACTGAAAAGACAGGGAGGCAGGGAGACACTCAGAGCGAGATGGAGAAAGAAGGTGCGGGGGGGGGGGGGGGGGGGACGCAAAAAAAAAAGTAAATTTTGCAGCAGGTAAGGAAAGAGAGGGGGCCGGGGGAGAGACAGGGAGGGCCCAGGACGCACAAGAGAGGCAACGGGGCCCCAGTGGCCCAGGACTCACCGCGACTCTCGCTCTCAGCGCTGCTGGCACAATTTAGCCGTTCAGATGCTTCTTTCCCCTCCTCTCCTCCCTGCCTCTTCTGCAGCTCCAGACTCTAGGCCGTCCTCCACCTGAAGAGAATACGTGGGTGTCTTACAGCTCTTACCAGATGAGGCTTCCTAGGCACGTAGCCTAGCTCGCCCGTGCTGGAGCTGGGGGCAGGCGCACGGGGCAAGGGGGGCCAGGGGAGGCTGAGGGGGAGCTCTGGTGAGCTGGGGAGTCGGCCATCTTCTGCACCCAGAAGCTGCAGGGGGAAAAGGTCATCATCCTCCTCCTCCTTTCCCTCTTCCCTTCTATCAGCTCCCGGGTAACTCCTAGGGCTGCCCTCACCCGCTCGCCTTTAGCATACCAGAAGCCTGCCTCGGCGGGTCATTTGAAGCTTCCCATCCCACCAGCCCCAGTAGTACAGGCACACAAGGAGATACCCCTGCACCCACCAAAGGGGCTCGCTCACCTCGCCGGCAGCCCTAGGCCTCACCCGACACAGGGAATTGTGTCCGACACACCACCACGCTGCAGCAAGAGCAGAGGAGGCCTTTCCTTACCAGGAAGCAGCAACGAGCACGGCGGCATCACCTCGCAGGCACTGCAGCATCGCAGGGCTGTTACCTGCGGAGAGAGCAATGGGGATCACAGGGACGCCACCGCGCGTGCACGGCTCCCGGGCTCAGTACCCAATTCTGGTCGCTGGGCAGCAGCATTATCTGAATTACTCTTCTCGATTAATACCATCCAGAAACCGTAACTTGGCTGCATCCACAGAGCTTCTATTCCTCTGCACCCTTCCCCCTCGCAGCCCCAGCAGCGCCATTCATTGCCTCTGCACCAAACAGCAAAGTGTCTCGAGGGAGGAGAAGCAGCACAGCAAACCTGGGGAACAAGGTTGGGTTCCCACCCCCGCAGAATAAGCCCCAGGAACTGCTTGTAGGCATGTGGCATCAGGGTTGTGATCGGGTTTTGGTTTGGTTTTCCTTTTTTTTCCCCCGCCTTCTTTACATAATGTAATAATTGGGGTTGCTTTTCCAAACTACTGAGTTCTGTGGGGATTTTTTGTGCTTTTGCCCTACAAAAAATGGTCATTTTCACTTTCGGTTTTGTGCATGAGAATGGTTGGTGGGTGCTTTTAGGTTGTTGTTCCTTCCCCCCACCCCCTTTTTTTTTTCCTTTCCAGCCGCACAAATCCAGCTGGAGTTGGCTTTCCCAGAAGCCCCAAGTTGTTTTCTTTCCACCAGAATTCTTCCTGTATTTTCACCCCTCATTGCAGGCCCAGAGTCAAGGGGTTTGAGGTATTTTTGTGCCCAGGCAGCAGCTCCCAGGCTGCATAAGCAGCCCCACAGGGGGAAGTCCCCGTTTGAGGGAATCGGCCCCAAATTGGGATGGGAAAGTGAAGAGAAGGAGAAAAAACCCTGAATAACCTGAAAAAGAACACCTACTCCAGCCCACCAAGCACCGGTCACCTTGCCTGACTCACCTCCAGGGCCCACATCACGCTCGGCTCATCGCTTAGCACCCTCAGATCACAAAAAAAAAAAAAAAAAAGAGTAAAACCCATAATGGAGCCCTATAGCCATCAGTCACATCTTCCCTCCAGTACTACACACAGACTCACCTTCTTACAGCGCTCCCCTGGGCTCTCCTCCGTTGCCCTGCACGACTCATCCATCTGCACCTGGAAAAACAGTGTTACTGAACAAGTCACCTGGAGGCACAGCAACAGCTTAACCATTCCACAGCTCCTGCGCCCACGTAGGAATACCATCTAGAGCCCAACTACAGCCTGCCGTTAAAGGAAATGCATTAAATCAAACGTTAAGCCCTCGCACATACAAGCCGGAACAGCAAAAACACGGCACGCTCGCGCACCCAGGGCGCAGCCCGACAGAGGTCCACGCGCACCTCGCCGGTTTGATGCGGAGCCACCCAGCATCCCTGCGAGCACAGCTGCAGGCGCAACAGCAGTTTCACCTACACCCATCTCGGCACGCAGCGCTTCTGAAGCTTTAAGCTGAAAGCCCTACCTTGACGCTTGGCCACACTAGAAGCGAGCCGTAGCTAGGACTCCACAGAAACACAGCAACACAAATTGCACACCCACAGCGGCGACAGCCTTGCAACTACTTAGACCAGGAACAACAGAGGAAAGTAAAACGGCTTCATCACCCGCACAGGAAAAGCGGCAGACGGAGGCAAAGGGTCAGCATTCATAGCCCTTACAGAACACAGGCGTTCTCTCTCCTTCCATTCCTAAACCCATCCCTTAGGTCTAAATATCGCAGCCCTGCTGTGGCAATAGCGAGAGCGGGGAACGAGAGCCCTGCCGCCGGCCGTTTGTGCGGCAGGACACAAAAACAGAGGGACATGTTTTGCCACACACAACCCTGAATCTCCTGAAAAGTTATGTTTACCAAAAATAGGCATTTGGAACATATTGCCAAAAACAAAACATTCGGCAATAAAACTTTTATGTGTTTGACACCCGCACATTTTTTGGGAACTTGCTATTTGCTTCCTGGTTTTGCTGGTCTTCCCTCAGAAGTTCTACCTGCAGCCAAGTTATTCCCACCCGCCCGACCGGTTCAAGCATTCACCTTCCTGGTATTACCAGCACATTGAGACACAGGCGAGGAACTTAACTGCTCTTCTAAAACTATCCAAATGACAATTACAGCCCTGAAAGAGGAGTGGAAGAGAAGAACAGGAGAGATCAGGCAGCAAAAATGCTCTGCAGGCTGCTGCCAGCCAACACTGCACTCTTTTGTTAAAGCCACCCCGCCCCCCCAAATGCAAACAAAAAAACCCCCCATGACTTCATGAAGTGCGTGGGTTTTTTTTCTTTTCAGTAGTCCTTTTGGAGCTCATCCCTGTCTCAGCATCTTGTCTTGTCAGAGCATGAAGTGCAGATGATCTGTATCCCGATGACATTTGCATGGGATGAATACATTTTCAGAAATAGACCCGATCCGTGAGACTCCTGTCACCTTTGTGGTTTTAATAATCGTAACTCAATTTTATCGACTGACACACTTGTGAGAAAACTAATTAACTTGAAACGTAGCCTCTCCTCGGGGAAAAAACGTGTTAGACACCAAATGAAACCGATTCAGAGCTCCAAACCACGATGGAGCCGATAGAGCTGTTGTGACTTAGTTTGTATGTTTAATTAATTGGTTAATAACTCTTCTAAGCAGCGCAGAATGAAGAGCTGGACCCAAAGAGGGTGCGCTGCGCTGGATCCAAAAAGCACCCTTCCTCCAGAGACCCGCCTCAGGTGGCGAGTTCGCTCTGGTGCATGCCGGCCTCCCGAACTTCGGGGTCCGATGTGACCGGACCCCCACCTCCGGGGAGGGTCCTCGTACCCTGCCCAACCCTTGCTTTCCCCTGCAGCCCCCGATGCCCCCACGCCACCCCCACAAGCAGCCAAACCGGCTTCTGCTTTTGGCCCCCAAACCAGCTCACTTTGGGACCGGTTCTGAGCCAAAAAGCCCAGCTGCTGAGCCTGTTCTCAAGTCCCAAAAGCGCAGCACTTGACCTCTGCTCCTCAGCCCAAAACCACACCACTTAGTCCCCTCGCTCAGGCCCTCAAAACGCACGACTCGATCTGTTTCAGGGCCCCGGCGTCAGCCACAGGAGCCTGCTCTCAAGGCCCAGGAACAGAAGAGCTGTGCTCTCCACGCTCAGGGACCAAACCAGCTGAACCTGGCTGCGTCCCGGCCCCCTCCGCAGTCCCCACGGGCAACGCTCAGGGCCGCGGAGAGCGCAGCCACCCCGCAGCCCTGCACCCCCACGGCCCACGCGGGCACTGTCGGGGAGGCCTTGGGAACTGAACTGCGCGGGCCCGGCCCCGCACCCCGGCGGGGCAGCCCAGCGCCGGCCCGGCAGCGCTTTCTTCCTGCTCTCGCAGGCCTCGTTTCCCCGGCAGCGCCGGGCCCGCACCCCAACCCCACAGGGGGCCGGGCCCGGCCCGCCTCCAGCAAACCGCGGCGGCAGCAGCCGGGGTCCCTGCCTGCCTCGCGGGCAAGGGGGGACCCGCCCGGCACCGCAGGAGCCCCCGCCGGGGTCGCCGCCGCCGCCGCCCGACCCCGACGAGGAGCAGTCGAGAGCCGGGTGGGGCTGCCCCTACTCCCCGGGGACGGGCACGGGCTCGGCCCCAAAACCCAACCACCGACCCACGACAGCGCTCGGCCCGGGGCCGCTGCTGCCCGCACCCCGCCGCCCCCCCGGGGGCTCCGCGGACCGGGAGACCCCACAGCCCAAACCCGCCGACCCACAGCGCGCCCGGCCATGCGGCTCCTCACCTGCTCTGGCGCGGCTCCGGCTGCCCCACGGCCCGGCACGGAGCCGAACCCGGCCACCGGACCATCCGCCGACCCCCCCAACCCCCGGACGCTCCGGGACGGTTCTCGTCCCTTTTCGCTCTGACGCCTCGAGCCGAGCCGGCCCCGCTCCTCCGAGCTACCGGCGGTGCCCGCTCTGCTGCTCGGGGCCGGGCCCTGTTCTCGCCCGGACGCGAGAAGCCGCTCCGGGGTCTCCTCGGTGCGTCCAGCCCCGTGCCGTGCCGGAGCGGGGAGAGCCGGGTACGAGCGCGGAGCCCTGGGGCAGGGGTTGCCCCAGTGCCGCCGACGGTGTGTGGGGGGGGTGTCGTCGTCCCCCGCCCCACGCGGGGGGCGCACACACGGTACACCCGCGGGCAGGGGCATCCCCGGGGAGCCGTGCGGCCGGGCTGCGCCGTAGGAGGGGAAGGTGATGTTGGTTTCCCATTTTCCCCGCAAACTGATCCTCCCCCCCGGCCCCCCTTTCCCGCGCGTTACAGCCCGCGAAAAAGCTTTTAACAACCCGATCGACAACACTCCCTTTATCCCTCTTCCAGCAGCAGCAGCAGCAGCAGCGAGAGATTAAGGCAACTGCAGCAGAGGGGAGGAAGGCAAGGAGAGCCTTTTCAAGCAAGGGCAGGACAAAATGCACGGCGTGGACAGGCACAGGAGAGGCTGCATTATCTGGAAAGCACAACGCCTGCCCAAGGGCAGAAAATAAGGAACGAATTGTTTCCAAGGAGCTGCAGCAGACGAATCACCTTTTTCTTTATTGCACTCCTGCCCTTTGTTATCCAAAGCGATAGGCTTCACCACCGGGCAGAAAATAGCTGCCTAGATTTACACGGACAACCAGAAACAATCAAGCCACCCAGCAAGAAGTTCGCAGCAGAGGTATAACCCATCAGCAGCTAAAACATTTGTTACGCAGGCACAACTAGGCACTAAACAAAGGCTTTCCAACTCTGGAGGTCTAGAACAGGTAGACATTAGCACAGAAGCACAAGGGGCTCTGTCACACTGCACAAATCTCCCCGTGCCTACACACGCACACGTTCAGAAGTTAGTTATCAGAAAACGCCCGACTCAGCCATTTGCCACAGTCACGAGACTCACGAGGTGGGCTCAGAGTTTTAAGGCAAGAAATACCTCCTCCACCCCCCACCAGAGATCTTTCAGGCTCCAGACCTGCCATCTCCCCGCACCAAACGTAACCGGCCAAAGGGTTTCAGGTGACCCAAAACACAGTACACAAAAAATAACGGGGGAGAGCCCTACATTGTGGAAAAGCGAACTATGCCCGACCGGGGCTCCTCTGCGGGGCACGGCCCCCGCCCCGCCCCCGGCCCGACCCGCACGGAGATACCCCCCGGCCCGCGCCAGGCCTCACCTCACACGGAGACCCACCCGCTGCCCGAACTCACCCACCAGCGCTCTCCGGCCCCCGGACACGGCCGCGCTGCTCTCTCAGGCGGCTGCCGCAGGCGAGGCTCGGGCACCGCCAGGCCTCCAGGCGTCCCGAGGGGCTGCCGGACACCGCAGGGGATGGCTGCCGGCGGCCGGACCGCCGCGGCGCTCCCCGCCCAGCTCCGAGCAGGCTCCGCCGGCCGCGGGCTTCCCACGCCGGGCCGCAGAGGGGCCCCGGCACCGCACAGGGACGCCTCGCGACCCGGCCGCCACACGCACCGGCCCTTCGGCCTCCACACGCACCGCTCCCGCCCCCGCTCCGACGCGCACGCGCCACCGGAAGCCCGAGCCCCGCGGGGCGGCCCTTAAAGGGCGGCCGGAAGGAACGGCCCCCACCGGCCCCGCCACCGCGCCCAGCCGGTGAGCGCCAGCGCCCCCTGCTGGCCGGGCCGCGCTCAGCTCGCGAGGGCGCCGAGGGCCGGGCGGGGCGGGGCGGGACGCCCCGGCTCGGGGCCAGCGCCTTCTCGGGGCGAGCGGGAAACCCCTGCGGGCCCCGGTCACGGCCGGGCAGAGCCGCGCGCCCTCCGAGAGCTGCTGAACGGGGCTGCCGCTCGTGACACATACCGAGCCGTCTGCGACGGGAGCGGGCAGAGGAGGAAGGGGCCGGCGGCCGCGGGGCCTGGCCCCAGGCGGGGGGGAGGGGCTGGGGCCCGGGGGGCCGCCCCCCTACTCACAGTTCCCTCACAGTTCCCTCACAGTTCCCTCACAGTTCCTTCCCAGTACATAACAGTTACCTCCCAGTACATCCCAGTACATCCCAGTAGATCCTGGTACATCCCAAATCCCTACCAGTTCCACCCGGTACAACCCAGTACAAGCCTGTACATCCTAGTTCCTCCACAGTACATCCCAGGGCATCCCCGCACATTGTAGTGCCTCCCAGTACATCCCAGGTCCCTCCCAGTACTGGGAGGGACCTGGGATGTACTGGGAGGGAACTGGGATGTACTGGGAGGGACCTGGGATGTACTGGGAGGGAACTGGGATGTACTGGGAGGGACCTGGGATGTACTGGGAGGGAACTGGGATGTACTGGGATGTAATGGGACGGAACTGGGATGTAATGGGACGGAACTGGGAAAGAAGTGGTAGCGAACCGGGAGGGAATTGGGATGTACGGGGATGAACTGGTAGGAAACTGGGATGTACTGGCATGGAACGGGGATGTATTGGGATGTACAGGAACGGAACTGGAATGTACTGCGATGTACTGGGATGTACTGGGAGGAAATTGGAATTTACTGGGATGTACTGGGAGGAAACTGGGATATACTGGGTGGAAACTGGAATATACTGGGAGGCACTGGGAGGGAAGTGGGTGTCAACTGGGACATTCCAGTTTCCTCCCAGTACATCCCAGTTCCCTACCAGTGCAGCCCAGTACATCCCATTTCCCGCCCAGTCCGTCCCAGTTCCCTCCCAGTCCGTCCCAGTTCCCTCCCAGTACATCCCAGTTCCCTCACAGTTCACACACAGTTCACTCCCAGTTCCATTCCAGTACATCCCAGTACATGCCAGTTCCCTCCCAGTACATCCCAGTTCCCTCACAGTTCACACACAGTTCACTCCCAGTTCCATTCCAGTACATCCCAGTACATGCCAGTTCCCTCCCAGTACATCACACTACATCCCAGTTCCCTCCCAGTTCCTGCTAAGTACACCCCAGTACTTCACAGTTCCCTCCCAGCACATCCCAGTACACACCAGTTCCCCTCAGTACATAACACTTCCCTCCCAGTACATACCAGTACATCCCAGTGTCCTCACAGTACGTCCCAGTTCCCTCCCAGTACATCCCAGTTCCCTCCCAGTCCGTCCCAATCCCCTCCCAGTACATCCCAGTTCCCTCCCAGTATGTCCCAGTACATCCCAGTTCCCTCCCAGTAAATCCCAGTTCCCTCCCAGTTCCCTCCCACTACATCCCAGTTCCCTCCCAGTACATACCAGTTCCCTCCCAGTACATCCCAGTACATCCTGGTACATCCCAGTTCCCACCCAGTACATCCTACTACATACCAGTTCACTCCCAGTACATCCCAGTTCCCTCCCAGTACATCCCAGTTCCCTCCCTGTTCCTTCCCAGTACATAACAGTTACCTCCCAGTACATCCCAGTAGATCCTGGTACATCCCAAATCCCTGCCAGTTCCACCCGGTACAACCCAGTACAAGCCTGTACATCCTAGTTCCTCCACAGTACATCCCAGGGCATCCCCGCACATTGTAGTGCCTCCCAGTACATCCCAGGTCCCTCCCAGTACTGGGAGGGACCTGGGATGTACTGGGAGGGAACTGGGACGTACTGGGAGGGAACTGGGATGTACTGGGATGTAATGGGACGGAACTGGGATGTATTGGGAGGCACTGGGAAAGAAGTGGTAGTGAACCGGGAGGGAATTGGGATGTACGGGGATGAACTGGTAGGTAACTGGGATGTACTGGCATGGAACGGGGATGTATTGGGATGTACAGGAACGGAACTGGAATGTACTGGGATGTACAGGGAGCGAACTGGGATTTACTGGGATGTACTGGGAGGAAACTGGGATATACTGGGAGGAAACTGGGAGGGAAGTGGGTGTCAACTGGGACATTCCAGTTTCCTCCCAGTACATCCCAGTTCCCTACCAGTGCATCCCAGTCCGTCCTAGTTCCCTCCCAGTCCGTCCCAGTTCCCTCCCAGTCCGTCCCAGTACATCCCAGTTCCCTCCCAGTACATCCTACTACATACCAGTTCCCTGCCAGTTCACTCCCAGTACACAACAGTTACCTCCCAGTACGTCCCAGTTCCCTCCCAGTACGTCCCAGTACATCCCAGTTCCGTCCCAGTTCCCTACCAGTGCGTCCTAGTTCCCTCCCAGTACGTCCCAGTTCCCTCTTAGTCCATTCAGGTTCCCTCCAGTATATCCCACTACATCCCAGTTCCCTCCAGTACATCTCAGTTCTCTCCCATTTCCCTCCCAGTACATCCCAGTTCGCTCACAGTTCACACACAGTTCACTCCCAGTTCACTCACAGTTCACTCCCAGTTCCATTCCAGTACATCCCAGTACATGCCAGTTCCCTCACAGTACATCACACTACATCCCAGTTCCCTCCCAGTTGCTGCTAAGTACATCCCAGGACTTCACAGTTCCCTCCCAGCACATCCCACTACGTCCCAGTTCCCCTCAGTACATAACACTTCCCTCCCAGTACATACCAGTACATCCCAGTGTCCTCACAGTACGTCCCAGTTCCCTCCCAGTACATAACAGTTCCCTCCCAGTCCGTCCCAATCCCCTCCCAGTACGTCCCAGTTCCCTGCCAGTATGTCCCAGTACATCCCAGTTCCCTCCCAGCACATCCCAGTTCCCTCCCAGTAAATCCCAGTTCCCTCCCAGTTCCCTCCCACTACATCCCAGTACATCCCAGTATATACCAGTTCCCTCCCAGTACATCCCAGTTCCATCCCAGTACATCCCAGTTCCCACCCAGTACATCCTACTACATACCAGTTCCCTCCCAGTTCACTCCCAGTACATCCCAGTACTTCACAGTTCCCTCCCAGTACATCCCAGTACGTCCCAGTTCCCCTCAGTACATAACACTTCCCTCCCAGTACATAACAGTACATCCCAGTGTCCTCACAGTACGTCCCAGTTCCCTCCCAGTACATCCCAGTTCCCTACCAGTACGTCCCAGTTCCCTCCCAGTTCACTCCCAGTACATAACAGTTACCTCCCAGTACATCCCAGTACATCCCAGTAGATCCTGGTACATCCCAAATCCCTGCCAGTTCCACCCGGTACAACCCAGTACAAGCCTGTACATCCTAGTGCCTCCACAGTACATCCCAGGGCATCCCCGCACATTGTAGTGCCTCCCAGTACATCCCAGGTCCCTCCCAGTTCACTCCCAGTACACAACAGTTACCTCCCAGTACATCCCAGTACATCCTAGTAGATCCTGGTACATCCCAAATCCCTGCCAGTTCCACCCGGTACAACCCAGTACAAGCCTGTACATCCTAGTTCCTCCACAGTACATCCCAGGGCATCCCCGCACATTGTAGTGCCTCCCAGTACATCCCAGATCCCTCCCAGTACATCCCAGATCCCTCCCAGTCTGTCCCAGTACGTCCCAGTACATCCCAGTTCCCTCACAGTACATCCCAGTTCCCTCACAGTTCACACACAGTTCACTCCCAGTTCCATTCCAGTACATCCCAGTACATGCCACTTTCCTCCAAGTAAATCCCAGTACCCTCCCACTACATTCAAGTTCCCTCCCACTTCCCTCTAAGTACATCCCAGTACTTCACAGTTCACTCCCAGTACATCCCAGTTCCCCCTCGGTACATAACAATTCCCTCCCAGTACACCCCAGTACATCCCAGTTCCCTCCCAGTATGTCCCACTACATCCCAGTTCCCTCCCAGTCCATCCCAGTTCCCTCCCAGTAAATCCCAATTCCCAACACTTTCCACCCAGTACATCCCAGTTCCCTCCCAGTACATCCCAGTTCCCTCTAAGTACATCCCAGTACTTCACAGTTCCCTCCCAGTTCACTCCCAGTACACAACAGTTACCTCCCAGTACATCCCAGTACATCCTAGTAGATCCTAGGACATTTCAAATCCCTGCCAGTTCCAGCCGGTACAACCGAGTACAAGCCTGTACATCCTAGTTCCTCCACAGTACATCCCTGTGCATCCCCGCACATTGTAGTGCCTTCCAGTACATCCCAGGTCCCTCCCAGTTCACTCCCAGTACACAACAGTTACCTCCCAGTACATCCCAGTAGATCCTGGTACATCCCAAATCCCTGCCAGTTCCACCCGGTACAACCCAGTACAAGCCTGTACATCCTAGTTCCTCCACGGTACATCCCAGGACATCCCCGCACATTGTAGTGCCTCCCAGTACATCCCAGCTCCCTCCCAGTACTGGGAGGGAACTGGGACGTACTGGGAGGGAACTGGGATGTACTGGGATGTAATGGGACGGAACTGGGATGTATTGGGAGGCACTGGGAAAGAAGTGGTAGTGAACCGGGAGGGAATTGGGATGTACGGGGATGAACTGGTAGGAAACTGGGATGTACTGGCATGGAACGGGGATGTATTGGGATGTACAGGAACGGAACTGGAATGTACTGCGATGTATTGGGATGTACTGGCAGCGAGCTGGGATTTACTGGGATGTACTGGGAGGAAACTGGGATATACTGGGAGGAAACTGGGATATACTGGGAGGCATTGGGAGGGAAGTGGGTGTCAACTGGGACATTCCAGTTTCCTCCCAGTACATCCCAGTTCCCTACCAGTGCAGCCCAGAACATCCCAGTTCCCTCCCAGTCCGTCCCAATCCCCTCCCAGTACATCCCAGTTCCCTGCCAGTATGTCCCAGTACATCCCAGTTCCCTCCCAGTACATACCAGTTCCCTCCCAGTACATCCCAGTTCCCTCCCAGTTCCCTCCCACTACATCCCAGTACATCCCAGTTCCCTCCCAGTACATACCAGTTCCCTCCCAGTACATCCCAGTTCCCTCCCAGTACATCCCAGTTCCCTCCCGGTACATCCCAGTTCCCACCCAGTACATCCTACTACATACCAGTTCCCTCCCAGTTCACTCCCAGTACATCCCAGTACTTCACAGTTCCCTCCCAGTACATCCCAGTACGTCCCAGTTCCCCTCAGTACATAACACTTCCCTCCCAGTACATAACAGTACATCCCAGTGTCCTCACAGTACGTCCCAGTTCCCTCACAGTACATCCCAGTTCCCTACCAGTACGTCCCAGTTCCCTCCCAGTTCACTCCCAGTACATAACAGTTACCTCCCTGTACATCCCAGTACATCCCAGTAGATCCTGGTACATCCCAAATCCCTGCCAGTTCCACCCGGTACAACCCAGTACAAGCCTGTACTTCCTAGTTCCTCCACGGTACATCCCAGGGCATCCCCGCACATTGTAGTGCCTCCCAGTACATCCCAGTTCCCTCCCAGTACTGGGAGGGACCTGGGATGTACTGGGAGGGACCTGGGATGTACTGGGATGTAATGGGACGGAACTGGGAAAGAAGTGGTAGTGAACCGGGAGGGAATTGGGATGTACGGGGATGAACTGGTAGGGAACTGGGATGTACTGGCATGGAACAGGGATGTATTGGGATGTACAGGAACGGAACTGGAATGTACTGCGATGTACTGGGATGTACTGGCAGCGAGCTGGGATTTACTGGGATGTACTGGGAGGAAACTGGGATATACTGGGAGGCACTGGGAGGGAAGTGGGTGTCAACTGGGACATTCCAGTTTCCTCCCAGTACATCCCAGTTCCCTACCAGTGCAGCCCAGTACATCCCAGATCCCTCCCAGTACATCCCAGTTCCCTCCCAGTCCGTCCCAGTACATCCCAGTACATCCCAGTTCCCTCACAGTACATCCCAGTTCCCTCACAGTTCACACACAGTTCACTCCCAGTTCCATTCCAGTACATCCCAGTACATGCCACTTTCCTCCAAGTAAACCCCAGCTCCCTCCCACTACATCCAAGTTCCCTCCCACTTCCCTCTAAGTACATCCCAGTACTTCACAGTTCACTCCCAGTACATCCCAGTTCCCCCTCGGTACATAACAGTTCCCTCCCAGTACACCCCAGTACATCCCAGTTCCCTCCCAGTATGTCCCACTACATCCCAGTTCCCTCCCAGTCCATCCCAGTTCCCTCCCAGTAAATCCCAGTACTTCACAGTTCCCTCCCAGTTCACTCCCAGTTCCCTCCCAGTACATCCCAGTTCCCTACCAGTACATCCCAGTACTTCACAGTTCCCTCCCAGTTCACTCCCAGTTCCCTCCCAGTACATCCCAGTTCCCTACCAGTACATCCCAATACTTCATAGTTCCCTCCCAGCACGTCCCAGTACGTCCCAGTTCCCCTCAGTACATAACACTTCCCTCCCAGTACATACCAGTACATCCCAGTGTCCTCACAGTACATCCCAGTTCCCTCCCAGTTCACTCCCAGTACACAACAGTTACCTCCCAGTACATCCCAGTAGATCCTGGTACATCCCAAATCCCTGCCAGTTCCACCCGGTACAACCCAGTACAAGCCTGTATATCCTAGTTCCTCCACAGTACATCCCAGGGCATCTCCGCACATTGTAGTGCCTCCCAGTACATCCCAGTTCCCAACCAGTGCAGCCCAGATCCCTCCCAGTCTGTCCCAGTACGTCCCAGTACATCCCAGTTCCCTCACAGTACATCCCAGTTCCCTCACAGTTCACACACAGTTCACTCCCAGTTCCATTCCAGTACATCCCAGTACATGCCACTTTCCTCCAAGTAAATCCCAGTTCCCTCCCACTACATCCAAGTTCCCTCCCACTTCCCTCTAAGTACATCCCAGTACTTCACAGTTCACTCCCACTACATCCCAGTTCGCCCTCGGTACATAACAGTTCCCTCCCAGTACACCCCAGTACATCCCAGTTCCCTCCCAGTATGTCCCACTACATCCCAGTTCCCTCCCAGTCCATCCCAGTTCCCTCCCAGTAAATCCCAATTCCCAACACTTTCCACCCAGTACATCCCAGTTCCCTCCCAGTACATCCCAGTTCCCTCTAAGTACATCCCAGTACTTCACAGTTCCCTCCCAGTTCACTCCCAGTACACAACAGTGACCTCCCAGTACATCCCAGTACATCCCAGTAGATCCTGGTACATCCCAAATCCCTGCCAGTTCCACCCGGTACAACCCAGTACAAGCCTGTACATCCTAGTTCCTCCACAGTACATCCCTGTGCATCCCCGCACATTGTAGTGCCTTCCAGTACATCCCAGGTCCCTCCCAGTTCACTCCCAGTACACAACAGTTACCTCCCAGTACATCCCAGTAGATCCTGGTACATCCCAAATCCCTGCCAGTTCCACCCGGTACAACCCAGTACAAGCCTGTACATCCTAGTTCCTCCACGGTACATCCCAGGACATCCCCGCACATTGTAGTGCCTCCCAGTACATCCCAGCTCCCTCCCAGTACTGGGAGGGAACTGGGATGTACTGGGAGGGAACTGGGATGTACTGGGATGTAATGGGACGGAACTGGGATGTATTGGGAGGCACTGGGAAAGAAGTGGTAGTGAACCGGGAGGTAATTGGGATGTACGGGGATGAACTGGTAGGAAACTGGGATGTACTGGCATGGAACGGGGATGTATTGGGATGGACAGGAACGGAACTGGAATGTACGGCGATGTATTGGGATGTACTGGGAGCGAACTGGGAGGAAACTGGGATATACTGGGAGGAAACTGGGATATACTGGGAGGAAACTGGGATATACTGGGAGGAAACTGGGATATACTGGGAGGCATTGGGAGGGAAGTGGGTGTCAACTGGGACATTCCAGTTTCCTCCCAGTACATCCCAGTTCCCTACCAGTGCAGCCCAGTACATCCCAGGTCCCTCCCAGTCCCTCCCAGTACATCCCAGTTCCCTCACAGTACATCCCAGTTCCCTCCCAGTTCACACACAGTTCACTCCCAGTTCCATTCCAGTACATCCCAGTACATGCCAGTTGCCTCCCAGTTTCCTCTAAGTACATCCCAGTACTTTAAAGTTCCCTCCCAGTACATCCCAGTTCCCTCACAGAACATCCCAGTACTTCACAGTTCACTCCCACTACATCCCAGTACGTCCCAGTTCCCACTTGGTACATAACACTTCCCTCCCAATACATCCCAATCCCCTCCCAGTACATCCCAGTTCCCTGCCAGTATGTCCCAGTACATCCCAGTTCCCTCCCAGTACATACCAGTTCCCTCCCAGTACATCCCAGTTCCCTCCCAGTACATCCCAGTTCCCTCCCAGTACATCCCAGTTCCCTCCCAGTTCCCTCCCACTACATCCCAGTTCTCTCCCAGTACATACCAGTTCCCTCCCAGTACATCCCAGTACATCCTGGTACATCCCAGTTCCCACCCAGTACATCCTACTACATACCAGTTCCCTCCCAGTTCACTCCCAGTACATCCCAGTACTTCACAGTTCCATCCCAGTACATCCCAGTACGCACCAGTTCCCCTCAGTACATAACACTTCCCTCCCAGTACATAACAGTACGTCCCAGTTCCCTCACAGTACATCCCAGTTCCCTACCAGTACGTCCCAGTTCCCTCCCTGTTCACTCCCAGTACATAACAGTTACCTCCCAGTACATCCCAGTAGATCCTGGTACATCCCAAATCCCTGCCAGTTCCACCCGGTACAACCCAGTACAAGCCTGTACATCCTAGTTCCTCCACAGTACATCCCAGGGCATCCCCGCACATTGTAGTGCCTCCCAGTACATCCCAGTTCCCTCCCAGTACTGGGAGGGACCTGGGATGTACTGGGAGGGAACTGGGACGTACTGGGAGGGAACTGGGATGTACTGGGATGTAATGGGACGGAACTGGGATGTATTGGGAGACACTGGGAAAGAAGTGGTAGTGAACCGGGAGGGAATTGGGATGTACGGGGATGAACTGGTAGGAAACTGGGATGTACTGGCATGGAACGGGGATGTATTGGGATGTACAGGAACGGAACTGGAATGTACTGCGATGTACTGGGAGCAAACTGGGATTTACTGGGAGGAAACTGGGATATACTGGGAGGCATTGGGAGGGAAGTGGGTGTCAACTGGGACATTCCAGTTTCCTCCCAGTACATCTCAGTTCCCTACCAGTGCAGCCCAGTACATCCCAGTTCCCTCCCAGTCCGTCCCAATCCCCTCCCAGTACATCCCAGTTCCCTGCCAGTATGTCCCAGTACATCCCAGTTCCCTCCCAGTACATACCAGTTCCCTCCCAGTACATCCCAGTTCCCTCCCAGTTCCCTCCCAGTACATACCAGTTCCCTCCCAGTACATACCGGTTCCCTCCCGGTACATCCCAGTTCCCACCCAGTACATCCTACTACATACCAGTTCCCTCCCAGTTCACTCCCAGTACATCCCAGTACTTCACAGTTCCCTCCCAGTACATCCCAGTACGTCCCAGTTCCCCTCAGTACATAACACTTCCCTCCCAGTACATACCAGTACATCCCAGTGTCCTCACAGTACGTCCCAGTTCCCTCCCAGTACATCCCAGTTCCCTCCCTGTTCCTTCCCAGTACATAACAGTTACCTCCCAGTACATCCCAGTACATCCCAGTAGATCCTGGTACATCCCAAATCCCTGCCAGTTCCACCCGGTACAACCCAGTACAAGCCTGTACATCCTAGTTCCTCCACAGTACATCCCAGGGCATCCCCGCACATTGTAGTGCCTCCCAGTACATCCCAGATCCCTCCCAGTACATCCCAGATCCCTCCCAGTACATCCCAGTACGTCCCAGTACATCCCAGTTCCCTCACAGTACATCCCAGTTCCCTCACAGTTCACACACAGTTCACTCCCAGTTCCATTCCAGTACAGCCCAGTACATGCCACTTTCCTCCAAGTAAATCCCAGTACCCTCCCACTACATTCAAGTTCCCTCCCACTTCCATCTAAGTACATCCCAGTACTTCACAGTTCCCTCCCAGTTCACTCCCAGTACATAACAGTTACCTCCCAGTACATCCCAGTACATCCCAGTAGATCCTGGTACATCAAAAATCCCCGCCAGCTCCACCCGGTACAACCCAGTACAAGCCTGTACATCCTAGTTCCTCCACGGTACATCCCAGGACATCCCCGCACATTGTAGTGCCTCCCAGTACATCCCAGCTCCCTCGCAGTACTGGGAGGGAACTGGGATGTACTGGGAGGGACCTGGGATGTACTGGGATGTAATGGGACGGAACTGGGATGTATTGGGAGGCACTGGGAAAGAAGTGGTAGTGAACCGGGAGGGAATTGGGATGTACGGGGATGAACTGGTAGGGAACTGGGATGTACTGGCATGGAACGGGGATGTATTGGGATGTACAGGAACGGAACTGGAATGTACGGCGATGTATTGGCATGTACTGGCAGCGAGCTGGATTTACTGGGATGTACTGGGAGGAAACTGGGATATACTGGGAGGAAACTGGGATATACTGGGAGGAAACTGGGAGGAAACTGGGAGGGAAGTGGGTGTCAACTGGGACATTCCAGTTTCCTCCCAGTACATCCCAGTTCCCTACCAGTGCAGCCCAGTACATCCCAGATCCCTCCCAGTCCCTCCCAGTACATCCCAGTTCCCTCACAGTATATCCCAGTTCCCTCCCAGTTCACACACAGTTCACTCCCAGTTCCATTCCAGTACATCCCAGTACATACCAGTTCCCTCCCAGTTCCCTCCCACTACATCCCAGTACATCCCAGTTCCCTCCCAGTACATACCAGTTCCCTCCTAGTACATCCCAGTACATCCTGGTACATCCCAGTTCCCACCCAGTACATCCTACTACATACCAGTTCCCTCCCAGTTCACTCCCAGTACATCCCAGTACTTCACAGTTCCCTCCCAGTACATCCCAGTACGTCCCAGTTCCCCTCAGTACATAACACTTCCCTCCCAGTACATAACAGTGCATCCCAGTGTCCTCACAGTACGTCCCAGTTCCCTCCCAGTACATCCCAGTTCCCTACCAGTTCCTTCCCAGTACATAACAGTTACCTCCCAGTACATCCCAGTACATCCCAGTAGATCCTGGTACATCAAAAATCCCTGCCAGCTCCACCCGGTACAACCCAGTACAAGCCTGTACATCCTAGTTCCTCCACGGTACATCCCAGGACATCCCCGCACATTGTAGTGCCTCCCAGTACATCCCAGTTCCCTCCCAGTACTGGGAGGGACCTGAGATGTACTGGGATATACTGGGACGGAACTGGGATGTATTGGGAGGCATTGGGAAAGAAGTGGTAGTGAACCGGGAGGGAATTGGGATGTACGGGGATGAACTGGTAGGGAACTGGGATGTACTGGCATGGAACGGGGATGTATTGGGATGTACAGGAACGGAACTGGAATGTACGGCGATGTATTGGCATGTACTGGCAGCGAGCTGGATTTACTGGGATGTACTGGGAGGAAACTGGGATATACTGGGAGGAAACTGGGAGGGAAGTGGGTGTCAACTGGGACATTCCAGTTTCCTCCCAGTACATCCCAGTTCCCTACCAGTGCAGCCCAGTACATCCCAGATCCCTCCCAGTCCCTCCCAGTACATCCCAGTTCCCTCCCACTACATCCAAGTTCCCTCCCAGTTCACACACAGTTCACTCCCAGTTCCATTCCAGTACATCCCAGTACATGCCAGTTGCCTCCCAGTTCCCTCTAAGTACATCCCAGTACTTCACAGTTCACTCCCACTACATCCCAGTACGTCCCAGTTCCCCCTTGGTACATAACACTTCCCTCCCAATACATCCAAGTTCCCTCCCAGTACATCCCAATCCCCTCCCAGTACATCCCAGTTCCCTGCCAGTATGTCCCCAGTACATCCCAGTTCCCTCCCAGCACATCCCAGTTCCCTCCCACTACATCCCAGTACATCCCAGTTCCCTCCCAGTACATACCAGTTCCCTCCTAGTACATCCCAGTACATCCTGGTACATCCCAGTACATCCTGGTACATCCCAGTTCCCACCCAGTACATCCTACTACATACCAGTTCCCTCCCAGTTCACTCCCAGTACATCCCAGTACTTCACAGTTCCCTCCCAGTACATCCCAGTACGTCCCAGTTCCCCTCAGTACATAACACTTCCCTCCCAGTACATAACAGTGCATCCCAGTGTCCTCACAGTACGTCCCAGTTCCCTCCCAGTACATCCCAGTTCCCTCCCAGTTCCTTCCCAGTACATAACAGTTAGCTCCCAGTACATCCCAGTACATCCTAGTAGATCCTGGTACATCCCAAATCCCTGCCAGTTCCACCTGGCACAACCCAGTACAAGCCTGTACATCCTAGTTCCTCCACGGTACATCCCAGGGCATCCCCGCACATTGTAGTGCCTCCCAGTACATCCCAGTTCCCTCCCAGTACTGGGAGGGACCTGGGATGTACTGGGAGGGAACTGGGATGTACTGGGATGTAATGGGACGGAACTGGGATGTATTGGGAGGCACTGGGAAAGAAGTGGTAGTGAACCGGGAGGGAATTGGGATGTAAGGGGATGAACTGGTAGGAAACTGGGATGTACTGGAATGTACGGCGATGTATTGGTATGTACTGGGAGCGAGCTGCGATTTACTGGGATGTACTGGGAGGAAACTGGGATATACTGGGAGGAAACTGGGATATACTGGGAGGAAACGGGGATATACTGGGAGGAAACTCGGAGGGAAGTGGGTGTCAACTGGGACATTCCAGTTTCCTCCCAGTACATCCCAGTTCCCTACCAGTGCAGCCCAGTACATCCCAGATCCCTCCCAGTCCCTCCCAGTCCCTCCCAGTACATCCCAGTTCCCTCACAGTACATCCCAGTTCCCTCACAGTACATCCCAGTTCCCTCACAGTTCACACACAGTTCCCTCCCAGTTCACACACAGTTCACTCCCAGTTCCATTCCAGTACATCCCAGTACATGCCTGTTGCCTCCCAGTTTCCTCTAAGTACATCCCAGTACTTCAAAGTTCCCTCCCAGTACATCCCAGTTCCCTCTAAGTACATCCCAGTACTTCACAGTTCACTCCCACTACATCCCAGTACGTCCCAGTTCCCCCTTGGTACATAACACTTCCCTCCCAATACATCCAAGTTCCCTCCCAGTACATCCCAATCCCCTCCCAGTACATCCCAGTTCCCTGCCAGTATGTCCCAGTACATCCCAGTTCCCTCCCAGTTCCCTCCCACTACATCCCAGTTCCCTCCCAGTACATACCAGTTCCCTCCCAGTTCCCTCCCACTACATCCCAGTTCCCTCCCAGTACATACCAGTTCCCTCCCAGTACATACCAGTTCCCTCCCAGTACATCCTGGTACATCCCAGTTCCCACCCAGTACATCCTACTACATACCAGTTCCCTCCCAGTTCACGCCCAGTACATCCCAGTACTTCACAGTTCCTCCCAGTACATCCCAGTACGCACCACTTCCCCTCTGTACATAACACTTCCCTCCCAGTACATAACAGTACATCCCAGTGTCCTCACAGTACGTCCCAGTTCCCTCCCAGTACGTCCCAGTTCCCTCCCAGTACGTCCCAGTTCCCTACCAGTACGTCCCAGTTCCCTACCAGTACGTCCCAGTTCCCTACCAGTACGTCCCAGTTCCCTCCCAGTTCACTCCCAGTACATAACAGTTACCTCCCAGTACATCCCAGTACATCCCAGTAGATCCTGGTACATCCCAAATCCCTGCTAGTTCCACCCGGTACAACCCAGTACAAGCCTGTACATCCTAGTTCCTCCACAGTACATCCCAGGGCATCCCCGCACATTGTAGTGCCTCCCAGTACATCCCAGCTCCCTCCCAGTACTGGGAGGGACCTGGGATGTACTGGGATGTAATGGGACGGAACTGGGATGTATTTGGAGGCAATGGGAAAGAAGTGGTAGCGAACCGGGAGGGAATTGGGATGTACGGGGATGAACTGGTAGGTAACTGGGATGTACTGGCATGGAACGGGGATGTATTGGGATGTACAGGAACGGAACTGGAATGTACTGCGATGTACTGGGAGCAAACTGGGATATACTGGGAGGAAACTGGGAGGAAACTGGGATATACTGGGAGGAAACTGGGAGGAAAGTGGGTGTCAACTGGGACATTCCAGTTTCCTCCCAGTACATCCCAGTTCCCTACCAGTGCATCCCAGTCCGTCCCAGTTCCCTCCCAGTCCGTCCCAATACATCCCAGTTCCCTCCCAGTACATCCTACTACATACCAGTTCCCTCCCAGTTCACTCCCAGTACACAACAGTTCCCTCCCAGTACGTCCCAGTTCCCTCCCAGTACGTCCCAGTACATCCCAGTTCCGTCCCTGTTTCCGACAAGTGCGTCCTAGTTCCCTCTTATTCCATTCCAGTTCCCTCCAGTACATCTCAGTTCTCTCCCATTTCCCTCCAAGTACATCCCAGTTCCCTCCCAGTTCACTCCCAGTACACAACAGTTACCTCCCAGTACATCCCAGTACATCCCAGTAGATCCTAGGACATTTCAAATCCCTGCTAGTTCCACCCGGTACAACCCAGTACAAGCCTGTACATCCTAGTTCCTCCACAGTACATCCCAGGGCATCCCCGCACATTGTAGTGCCTCCCAGTACATCCCAGGTCCCTCCCAGTACTGGGAGGGAACTGGGACGTACTGGGAGGGACCTGGGATGTACTGGGAGGGAACTGGGATGTGCTGGGATGTAATGGGACGGAACTGGGATGTATTGGGAGGCACTGGGAAAGAAGTGGTAGTGAACCGGGAGGGAATTGGGATGTACGGGGATGAACTAGTAGGGAACTGGGATGTACTGGCATGGAACGGGGATGTATTGGGATGTACAGGAACGGAACTGGAATGTACGGCGATGTATTGGGATGTACTGGGAGCGAACTGGGATTTACTGGGATGTACTGGGAGGAAACTGGGATATACTGGGAGGAAACTGGGATATACTGGGAGGAAACTGGGATTTACTGGGAGGAAACTGGGATTTACTGGGAGGAAACTGGGATATACTGGGAGGAAACTGGGATATACTGGGAGGAAACTGGGAGGGAAGTGGGTGTCAACTGGGACATTCCAGTGTCCTCCCAGTACACCCCAGTTCCCTACCAGTGCAGCCCAGTACATCCCAGATCCCTCCCAGTCCCTCCCAGTACCCTCACAGTACATCCCAGTTCCCTCCCAGTTCACACACAGTTCACTCCCAGTTCCATTCCAGTACGTCCCACTACATCCCAGTTGCCTCCCAGTTTCCTCTAAGTACATCCCAGTACTTCAAAGTTCCCTCCCAGTACATCCCAGTTCCCTCTAAGTACATCCCAGTACTTCACAGTTCACTCCCACTACATCCCAGTACGTCCCAGTTCCCCCTTGGTACATAACACTTCCCTCCCAATACATCCAAGTTCCCTCCCAGTACATCCCAGTTCCCTGCCAGTATGTCCCAGTACATCCCAGTTCCCTCCCAGTTCCCTCCCACTACATCCCAGTTATCTCCCAGTACATCCCAGTTCCCTCCCAGTACATCCCAGTTCCCTCCCAGTACATCCTGGTACATCCCAGTTCCCACCCAGTACATACTACTACATACCAGTTCCCTCCCAGTTCACTCCCAGTACATCCCAGTACTTCACAGTTCCCTCCCAGTACATCCCAGTACGTCCCAGTTCCCCTCAGTACATAACACTTCCCTCCTAGTACATAACAGTACATCCCAGTGTCCTCACAGTACGTCCCAGTTCCCTACCAGTACATCCCAGTTCCCTACCAGTACATCCCAGTTCCCTCCCAGTTCCTTCCCAGTACACAACAGTTACCTCCCAGTACATCCCAGTACATCCTGGTACATCCCAAATCCCTGCCAGTTCCACCCGGTACAACCCAGTACAAGCCTGTACATCCTAGTTCCTCCACAGTACATCCCAGGGCATCCCCGCACATTGTAGTGCCTCCCAGTACATCCCAGTTCCCTCCCAGTACTGGGAGGGACCTGGGATATACTGGGAGGGACCTGGGATATACTGGGAGGGACCTGGGATATACTGGGATATAATGGGACGGAACTGGGATGTATTGGGAGGCACTGGGAAAGAAGTGGTAGTGAACCGGGAGGGAATTGGGATGTACGGGGATGAACTGGTAGGGAACTGGGATGTACTGGCATGGAACGGGGATGTATTGGGATGTACAGGCACGGAACTGGAATGTACTGCGATGTACTGGGATGTACTGGGAGCAAACTGGGATTTACTGGGATGTACTGGGAGGAAACTGGGATATACTGGGAGGCACTGGGAGGGAAGTGGGTGTCAACTGGGACATTCCAGTGTCCTCCCAGTACATCCCAGTTCCCTACCAGTGCAGACCAGTACATCCCAGATCCCTCCCAGTCTGTCCCAGTACGTCCCAGTACATCCCAGTTCCCTCACAGTACATCCCAGTTCCCTCACAGTTCACACACAGTTCACTCCCAGTTCCATTCCAGTACATCCCAGTACATGCCACTTTCCTCCAAGTAAATCCCAGTTCTCTCCCACTACATCCAAGTTCCCTCCCACTTCCCTCTAAGTACATCCCAGTACTTCGCAGTTCACTCCCAGTACATCCCAGTTCCCCCTTGGTACATAACAGTCCCCTCCCAGTACACCCCAGTACATCCCAGTTCCCTCCCAGTATGTCCCACTACATCCCAGTTCCCTCCCAGTATGTCCCACTACATCCCAGTTCCCTCCCAGTCCGTCCCAGTTCCCTCCCAGTAAATCCCAATTCCCAACACTTTCCTCCCAGTACATCCCAGTTCCCTCCCAGTACATCCCAGTTCCCTCTAAGTACATCCCAGTACTTCACAGTTCCCTCCCAGCACATCCCAGTACGTCCCAGTTACCCTCAGTACATAACACTTCCCTCCCAGTACATACCAGTACATCCCAGTTCCCTACCATTTCCTTCCCAGTGCATAACAGTTACCTCCCAGTACATCCCAGTACATCCTGGTACATCCCAAATTCCTGCCAGTTCCACCCGGTACAACCCAGTACAAGCCTGTACATCCTAGTTCCTCCACACTACATCCCAGGACATCCCAGGACATTGTAGAGCCTCCCAGTACGTCCCAGTTCCCTCCCAGTACAACCCAGTAGATCCTGGGACGTCCCCGTTCCCCGCACTGTACGTCCCCGTTCCCCGCACTGTACGTCCCCGTTCCCCGCACTGTACTGGGAGGACAACCGAGCCTGCGCAGTGACTGACATAGGGAACGAGCAAGTTTGTACCCATCACTAGACAAGACAATAATGACTATGTATGAGTATGTGAAATTTTCATCTATAAATTGTACGGGAAAGGTGCGTGAGGTACGCACGCCAGGAGGAGCGATCCCCCGTGCATCCGGCGCCGCGAATAAAGAATGCCTGCTCTTTAATACTAAATTGGTGTTGAGGAGTCGTTTCCGATTTTAACGCGTTTTTCGGTAACACAGGGAGTCAGATCAAGAGAGCCAGAGAACAACAAAACACCGACAGGCTACAGGACAGATCAGGAGGAATTAAAAAAAAAAAAAAAACGGAGCCAGAGCCAGGCAGAGAGAGGCGGAGAAAGAAAAAGGAGCCACAGGCTACAGGACAGAGAGAGGGAGGACTGAAAAGACGGGGAGGCAGGGAGCCACTCAGAGCGCGATGGAGAAAGAAGGTGCGGGGGGGGCGCAAAAAAAAATAATTTTGCAGCAGGTAAGGAAAGAGAGGGGGCCGGGGGAGAGACAGGGAGGGCCCAGGACGCACAAGAGAGGCAACGGGGCCCCAGTGGCCCAGGACTCACCGCGACTCTCGCTCTCAGCGCTGCTGGCACAATTTAGCCGTTCAGATGCTTCTTTCCCCTCCTCTCCTCCCTGCCTCTTCTGCAGCTCCAGACTCTAGGCCGTCCTCCACCTGAAGAGAATACGTGGGTGTCTTACAGCTCTTACCAGATGAGGCTTCCTAAGCACGTAGCCTAGCTTGCTCGTGCACTACACGCCCGTACCCAACTCCGGGTTACGCGTACAGACCCTACGGTGCACGTTGGTGGCCTGGCCCGCTGCGGGCTATGAAGGGGGATCCTTCCTCCCCCACCTGCATGGACAGGCTCTCTCTTGCCTGCGGCAGGAAGGCAGCTGGCAGCCAGAGCACCTTCAGTTTCTTCTTCTTTACCTTTCGTTGGCGTCTCCAGCTTCAGCCGAGGCAGCTCCTGTCCGCAGCCGGGAAGGGCTTTGTCTATCCCTTTTCGGCCCTGCGCTGCGAGGACGGCGAGGACGGGCAGAGAGAAGCCACGCGAGCCTGAGACGGCCGCAGGCAACGGCATCCCCGGGGGAAGGACAGACAACCACGTCCTCAGCACGGTCTCTGGGAGAGGGAAAGAAGAAACAGCGACCGTCATTACCGTCGATCGACCCTGGCCAAAGCCTCTCTTTCCGCAGGGGCTTCTGGACACACCGCTCCCTCCCCACGCTACTGCTAAGGGCCCCTGCGCCAAGGGGGAATCCAGTGCGCTTGAGGGACGGCTTGCTGCCTTCACGACAGGGCCTGGGGGCGGCCTAAGGCTATGCAGCACGCTTATGGGGAGGTGCCGGAGCTGGGGGCAGGCGCACGGGGCAAGGGGGGCCAGGGGAGGCTGAGCGGGACCTCCGGTGGGCCGGGGAGGCGGCCATCATCTGCGCCCTGGGCACGGGGAAAAGGTCATCGTCCTCCTCCTTTCCCTCTTGCCTTCTGTCAGCTCCCGGGGAACTCACCGCTTCTCGGGAAGCGGCCGCACCCGCAAGCCCCCAGTAATCAACACGAAGCCAACCCCAAAAATACACCTCGCGTACCGTACGCGCCACGGCCGCCCGGCACCCGAGCGCCGGAAGACCGCGCCTCCCGCCATGCCCGGCGAACCACGGTGACAGGGCCGGCAGCCACTGCGCCAGGAATACAGCTCCCGGCATGCTCTGCGGCACAACCCGGCCGCCCGGCAGCCGCAAGGACTACAGCTCCCGGCATGCTCTGCGGCACAACCCGGCCGCCCGGCGGCCGGTTTGATGCGGAGCCACCCAGCATCCCTGCGAGCACAGCTGCAGGCGCAACAGCAGTTACGCAGCCACAACTAGGCACTAAACAAAGGCTTTCCAACACTGGAGGTCTAGAACAGGTAGACATTAGCACAGAAGCACAAGGGGCTCCGTCACCCTGCACAAATCTCCCCGTGCCTACACACGCACACGTTCAGAAGTTAGTTATCAGAAAACGCCCGACTCAGCCATTTGCCACAGTCACGAGACTCACGACATGATAACACGACATGACACGCGAGGTGGGCTCAGAGTTTTAAGGCAAGAAATACCTCCCACGCCCCCCACCCGAGATCTTTCAGGGTCCACACCTGCCATCGCCCCGCACCAAACCTACCCGGCCAAAGGCTTTCAGGTGGCCCGAAACACTGTACACAGAAAATAACCAGGGACAGACCTGCATTGTTCGGAAGCGAACGATGCCCGACCGGGGCTCCTCTGCGGGGCACGGAGCCCCCCGGCCCCGCCCGGAGACACACACCCGCCCCCCGCTGCCCAAACTAACCCACCAGCGCTCTCCGGCCCCCGGACACGGCCGCGCTGCTCTCTCAGGCGGCTGCCGCAGGCGAGGCTCGGGCACCGCCAGGCCTCCAGGCGTCCCGAGGGGCTGCCGGCCACCGCAGGGGATGGCTGCCGGCGGCCGGACCGCCGCGGCGCTCCCCGCCCAGCTCCGAGCAGGCTCCGCCGGCCGCGGGCTTCCCACGCCGGGCCGCAGAGGGGCCCCGGCACCGCACAGGGACGCCTCGCGACCCGGCCGCCACACGCACCGGCCCTTCGGCCTCCACACGCACCGCTCCCGCCCCCGCTCCGACGCGCACGCGCCACCGGAAGCCCGAGCCCCGCGGGGCGGCCCTTAAAGGGCGGCCGGAAGGAACGGCCCCCACCGGCCCCGCCACCGCGCCCAGCCGGTGAGCGCCAGCGCCCCCTGCTGGCCGGGCCGCGCTCAGCTCGCGAGGGCGCCGAGGGCCGGGCGGGGCGGGACGCGCCGGCTCGGGGCCAGCGCCTTCTCGGGGCGAGCGGGAAACCCCTGCGGGCCCCGGTCACGGCCGGGCAGAGCCGCGCGCCCTCCGAGAGCTGCTGAACGGGGCTGCCGCTCGTGACACATACCGAGCCGTCTGCGACAAGAGCGGGCAGAGGAGGAAGGGGCCGGCGGCCGCGGCGCCCTGGCCCCAGGCGGGGGGGGGGGGGGGCTGGGGCCCGGGGGGCCGCCCCCCTACTCACAGTTCCCTCACAGTTCCCTCACAGTTCCCTCACAGTTCCCTCACAGTTCCCTCACAGTTCCCTCACAGTTCCCTCACAGTTCCCTCACAGTTCCCTCACAGTTCCCTCACAGTTCCCTCACAGTTCCCTCACAGTTCCCTCACAGTTCCCTCACAGTTCCCTCACAGTTCCCTCACAGTTCCCTCACAGTTCCCTCACAGTTCCCTCACAGTTCATCCCATGGACGGAACCGGGACCTACTGTGAGGCACTGGGAAAGAAGTGGGAGGAAGCCTGGACAGACCAATATAGCCCAGTATGGACTAGACCAATATAGCCCAGTATGGACTGGAGGGAACTGCGAGGGAACCGCGAGAGAACCCCACAGAACAAACCATGGGGCACGAGAAGGCAGAGAATTAAGAATTAGGGACAGGGAGCCAGAAAAAAAAAAGAAAAAAACCAAAGGGAGACAGAGAGCAAAACGAATCGCAATGCGTACGGAGAGAAGAGAGAAACAATTCTAGCATAGGGTCACGGGGGAGCCAGGGACAGCAAGATGGAGAAAGGACAGAAGCTACAGGCTACAGGGCAGAGAGGGAAGAATTAATGAATAGACACAGAGAGATGGGCAGAAAGACATGGAGAAAGGCTAAAGATCACACGGCCTACAGGGAAGAGAGAAGAGAGGGAGGAATTTTAAAAACAGGGGCAAGAAGCCAGAGAGAGGGAGAGAGAAGCAACAATAAAATGGGGACAAGCCACAGGGCAGCGAGGAGGGAATCAATGAATAAGAACACGAGACCAAAGAGAACACAATGTAGAATGGAAAAAAGGAACAGCAGCCTACAGGGAAGGAGGAATTAAAGATCAGGGACTGGGAGGCAGACAGAGACACATGAAGAAACAAGTGAAAAAAAAGAAAAAAACAAACCAACAGCAATGGGCTACAAAGACAGAGAGGGAGGAAATGAGGAAATAAAACATCGCAGCAAGGAGCTGGACAGAGAGAGATGAGGACAAACAAATAGCACGGGTCCACGTGACAGAGAACGTGGAATTAGAACACAGAGAGAGGCAGCCGGACAGAGAGAGAGGCCGAGAGAAACATCTAGACAGGCTACAGCGGGCAGAGGCAGGAATTAAAACCTAGGGACAGGGAGCTGGACAGAGAGAGATGGAGGTCACAGGGAACAGCGGTGGCTGCAGGAAGAACAGGAATTCATGAATAGGGAAAGGGAGCTGGACAGAGAAGAACTCAGAAAGGCAAGAACAGTAGCAGGGTACAGAGCAGAGAAGACAAATTAAAAAGCACGGGGGGAGCGTTGAGGCAGACAGAGAGAGATTAAGAAAAAAGTCACGGGCTACGTGGCAAAGCAGGAGGAATTCAGAAACGAGGATGGGAACCAAGGGAGAGTGTGCTGGTGAAGGATAACGGGCATTAAAAGTGAGGGACGGGGAGCTGGGAAAAGCGAGGCAGAGAAAAACAGAATCACAGAGAGAATCACACAAAGCCAAAAAAGAAGAAACTGAACAACAGGAACAGGTGTAACCAAAGCGATGAAATCAACCAACCAGAGACGGTGTTCCATTACGGGAACATGGAGCGTACCAATCAGCGCACCTGTCGATCTGCATTTTAGTGCCTAGGCGATCGTTAATGTCAGCAGAACAACAGACAACATGCTTCTGTCAGAAAAGGATGACAAAACGCGGTTTCGCTTAGCGGACTGAGAAAACTAGCCAAGACTGCCAAGAGTAAGAGCCGAGAAGCTAAAAGGTAATTCCGGCAGGGGGAGATCGCGACCACCGACTCACAGACCACCACCGACCCAAGTAACACCACCTACTCAGAAGAGAACAACGGAAGAGGACAACCGAGCCTGCGCAGTGATTGACATACGGAACGAGCAAGTTTGTACCCATCGCTAGACAAGACAATAATGACTATGTATGAGTATGTAAAATTTTCATCTACAAATTGTACAGGGAAGGTGCGTGAGGTACGCACGCCAGGAGGAGCGATCCCCCGTGCATCCGGCGCCGTGAATATAGAATGCCTGCTCTTTAATACTAAATTGGTGTTGAGGAGTCGTTTCCGATTTTAACGCGTTTTTCGGTAACAGTTTTGGCACCCCAGGTGGGAACCTGCTTTTGAATCTCGACGGATCCGTGGGATCGTGGGACCTGCAGCCGGCCCCGAGGAATTCTCCGGGAGAGCTTCCGATCCCCGGGCCAGAGAATTCTGAGCAAGATCCCCTGGATTGAGGTAAACAAGGCATTCTTTGAAGAAGAAACTTAGGTAGAATAATACGTGGGGTTAGTTTCCCACATAGGATAGGATAGCGGGTTTGAGTCCCACAGGCCTGCCCGTAAGGCGCGGCGAAAGCCACGCAGGGTCGGGGCCAAGAGGTGCCTCGGTTGGTAAGTCTCTGCTAGGCGAAAGCCTGTGGAGCGGGACCCGAGGGTAGGGGAGTCTTCAACAGGGGGTTGAAGTCTCCAGGGATATCTAGCAGGGGGCTACAGATCCCAGTGGCAGATTTCCAGTGAGACCGCTAACGGGGGTTGGAGTCCCTCTGACTAGTATTTGTGATAGTGCACTATCACAACTACTAGTCGACTGGGAGACGGGAGCATTACTGAGTAGGAAACCTATCCCACAGGGAACACCTTTGCGATGTATTTTGAAGCACTGGAAAGACGTCGGGGGCGGTGACCCACTAACTCGGAAACCATTAATTGAATATTGCAATCATTGGTGGCCAACGTATCAATTGGAAGGTGGGCACAAATGGCCAGAACATGAGACATTGCAATATCGTACCATCTTGCAATTAATGTTGTTTTGTAAAAAGGGAAGGCAAACGGGAAGAAGTGGCATATGTTGATTTGTTCTTTACACCGTGGAATCATCCCGAGCAGCAGAAACAGCGTGAGGTATGTCCACAAGATTCTACGGCAATGTTTCTGAAAAGAGGAAAACGTGGTGAGAACTTGAAAGAGTGTTGCTCTACTTGTGATACTGGATACTTCGCTTGATGAAACTGACAAGAAAATAGTATGGAATACAGCCAGAAGGCAGGTGCAGGGAGCACATGCTAACGGGAATTTACAGAGAACAATGAATAAGAATTTTCCATCTACAAATCCCGAGTGGGACCCTAATCAGCCAGGACCCAGGGGAATGTTGACTAGATGTCAGAGAGAGATTTTATTTGGAGTAAGACAAGCAATGCCAAAAGCAATAAATTGGTCAAAATTTATGAAGTGAGACAAGAATTAAGTGAGTCCCCTTCAGCCTTTATGGAAAGACTGAAGGTGACCACCAGAAAATATACTCATTTGAACCCAGAAAAACCAGAAAAAGCAATTCAGCTGGTCTCTATATTCATAAGACAATCAGCCCCAGATGGGGGCGGGGGGAGAGAAAACAACCTTCAGAAACTAGAACAACCTGAATCCAGAGATCTGGGTTAAATGCTTGAAGTAGCTTGGCATGAAGGAGACCAGGGGAATCAACCCTAGCTGAACACCTGGTTACACTGAAGCTACGGAATGAAGAAATAGAATTTTTGGTAGATACGGGAGCCACTTATTTGGTATTGAATACACGTGAAGAGAAATTTGATCATAAATCAGTAGATGTTGCTAGCGCAACAGGGCAAAGAAAAATTAGCCCCTCTCAGAGCCATTAAAGTTTAAATTGGAGAAGCAATGGGCAACTCACCAGTTTCTGCATATGCCTGAATGTCCACTGCCTCTGTTATGACGAGATCTATTAGGTCAATTAGATGCTCAAGTAACTTTTAAAGGTGGAGAGATTAAATCACTAATACCAGAATCAAAAGCCACAGAGGCGAGAGCGTTTATGTTACAGGATTCCTCCAGGGAGGAACGGGTTCCCGAGGAAGTGGAAAACGTAGTAATTCCTTTGGTTTGAGCGAGCGGAGCTCCGGAGCAATCTAAGTGGGCAGAGCCGGTAAAAGTAACCTTAAAGCCTGGAGCCAAGCCCGTAAGACAAAAACAATACCCTATTAAGCGAGAGGCTCGAAAAGGATTACAGAAGTTAATTATAAAATTTTTCAGAATATGAGCTTTTAGTGGAATGTGAATCAGAATATAGTACTCCTGTGTCGCCAGTAAAGAAATCTAGAGGCAAAGAGTATTAGCTAGTTCACGATTTAAGGGCTATAAATCAGGTGGTCCAAGATATACATCCGGTAGTAGCTAATCCATACACTTTACTGACCTCTTTTAAAGGAGGAGCATAAACGGTTTACTGTACTAGATTTGAAGGACGCCTTCTTTTGCATACCTCCAGGCATAAAAAGTCAAAGCCTATTTGCTTTGCAATGGGAAAGCCCCACCACAGAATGAAAGACACAGCTACCATGGACCGTACTTCCACAAGGATTTAAAAATAGTCCTACGATACTTGAGACTCAGCTGGCAAAAAAAAATTAGAGATATAGAAAAAACAGAACCCAGGGAGAGGCATCTTGTTACAGAATGCGGATGACATTCTGATAGCGGCACAAAGTAAAGAAAAATGTTTTGAAATTTTTAAATTTTCTGGGCCAAGGAAGATGCGGAGTTTCCAGAAACAAAACCCAAATAGGAAAAGAAGCAGCCATTTATTTAGGATTTGAAATATCTCAAAGACAAAGACAATTAGAAAGTGAAAAGAAAGAAACTATTTGTCAAATTCCCGAACCTAGCAGCCCGAAGGAACTGAGAGCTTTTCTGAAAACAATGAAATAGCATCAGCTCTGGATTCTGAACTATAGACTGTATGTAAAACCATTATTTGAGGCATTGAAAGACTCAAAAGGATAAATATTTAACCTGGACGCCCGGATGCCAAACGGCATTCAAAGAACTGAAAAGAGCCTCGATGATGGCCCCTGCATTAGGCCTACCTGATTTCGCTAAACCTTTTCAGTTGTTTGTCCACGAAAGACAACATTTAGCCCTTGGAGTGCTGACACAGCGACTGGGAACCTGGAAGAGACCTGTGGGCTACTTCTCCAAACAACCTGACCACGCGAGTAAAAGATGGCCTAGGTGTTTACGGGCAGTAGCAACAACAGCGCTGCCGATCCGGGAAGCCCCAAAGTTAACAATGGGACAGAAGATGACAGTATATGTCCCGCACATAGCGGTGACTGTTTTAGAACAAAAGGGGGGTCGTTGGCTATCCCTTAGCAGAATGTTGAAATATCAAGTTGTTCTGTTAGAACAAGACGATGTGGAATCGAAGACTACTGCTATACTGAATCCTGCTATGTTTTTAACAACAGAAAACCTTACGGACAATTTAGAACACGATCGCTTGCTAACTATTGAACAAGTCTATTCCAGCAGACCAGACCTGAGACACAAACCTCTGGGAAAATCCTGATCTGGAGTTGTTTACAGATGGAAGAAGCTCTGGGCGAGAAGAGAAGCGAATGGCCGGATATGCTGTCGTTATCGCCGCCGAGGGAATGGAGTCAGGGGTGCTGCCTGCAAACACCTCAGCACAGAAAGCAGCATTGGTAGCATTGAAGCGAGCTCTGCGAATGGCAGAAGGACAAAGGATAAATATCTAGACTGATTCCAAACGTGCATTTGGTGTGATCCACGATCATGGAGCTATTGGGAAGGAGAAAGGACTGCCATCAGCCCAAGAATCATCAATACAGCATAAAGAAGAAATTCTCCAACTTCCGGAAGACGTGCAGAAACCAAAAGAAGTGGCGGTAAAGCGTTGCAAAGCTCATCAATTTGGCCAGACGGCTGTAAACATAAGCAAACGACTGACCGATAAAGCTGCAAAGAGGACTGCAGAGCAAGGTATCCTTGCACTAGTACCAGTAAAACAGATCAGAATTCCAAAGTTGAAACCGAGATATAATAAATTGGATGAGCAATTAGCAGAACAATTGGAAGCATCACAAAACACAGAGAGATGGTAGGTAACACCAGAAAAACAAGTAATAACAACAACCACCCCACAAGTTATGACAGAACTTGCAAAAGAAAACCATGAGCAAACACATTAGGCTGTAGGCGCTACGGTTTTGAGTTTAAAAACATCTGTAGCGTGTGTAGGCACGACAAGAATAGTTAAACCCATAGTAGCTAAGTGTCCAATCTGTCCTAGAAATAATCCCCTGAACCAAAGGAAACAACCTTTAGGAGTAACAAAACAAAAAATTCTCCCGGAAATTATTAGCAAATTAAGTTCTCTGAGTTACCCAGACAAAATAGATATAGCAGTATTTGTCAGTGCTGATTGACAAATTTTCTAGATGGCCAGAAGCTTTCTCGTGCTGCACCGACAAAGCTAGAGTAGTAGTTAAAACGTTGCTGAAGGAAATAATACCAAGATTTAGAGTGCCAACGGGAACGTCCTCTGATAGAGCACCACATTTTTTTGCAGAGGTACTTCAACAAATTAATAAAATTTTGGGTAGAAAATGGGACCTGCATACACCCTGGAGACCACAATCAAGTGAAAAATTTCAGAACATGAAGCAAACACTAAACTGACATAGTGGAATGTTATTGATCTAGGATGGAAGTATTGAGAAAATTATTATTTCAGAACTTCCAAACAGGGGAAATGTAACCAAAGTGATGAAATCAACCAACCAGAGACGGTGTTCCATTACGGGAACATGGAGCGTACCAATCAGCGCACCTGTCGATCTGCATTTTAGTGCCTAGGCGATCGTTAATGTCAGCAGAACAACAGACAACGTGCTTCTGTCAGAAAAGGATGACAAAACGCGGTTTCGCTTAGCGGACTGAGAAAACTAGCCAAGACTGCCAAGAGTAAGAGCCGAGAAGCTAAAAGGTAATTCCGGCAGGGGGAGATCGCGACCACCGACTCACAGACCACCACCGACCCAAGTAACAGAAGAGAACAACGGAAGAGGACAACCGAGCCTGCGCAGCGATTTACATACGGAACGAGCAAGTTTGTACCAATCAGCAGACAGGACAATAATGAATATGTATGAATACGTAAAACATTGATCTACAAATTGTACGGGAAAGGTGCGTGAGGTACGCACACCAGGAGGAGCGATCCCCCGTGCATCCGGCGCCGCGAATAAAGAATGCCTGCTCTTTAATACTAAATTGGTGTTGAGGAGTCGTTTCCGATTTTAACGCGTTTTTCGGTAACACAGGGAGTCAGATCAAGAGAGCCAGAGAACAACAAAACACCGACAGGCTACAGGACAGAGCAGGAGGAAAAAAAAAAAAAAAACGGAGCCAGAGCCAGGCAGAGAGAGGCGGAGAAAGAAAAAGGAGCCACAGGCTACAGGACAGAGAGAGGGAGGACTGAAAAGACGGGGAGGCAGGGAGACACTCAGAGCGAGATGGAGAAAGAAGGTGCGGGGGGGGGAGGGCGCAAAAAAAAAAGTAAATTTTGCAGCAGGTAAGGAAAGAGAGGGGGCCGGGGGAGAGACAGGGAGGGCCCAGGACGCACAAGAGAGGCAACGGGGCCCCAGTGGCCCAGGACTCACCGCGACTCTCGCTCTCAGCGCTGCTGGCACAATTTAGCCGTTCAGATGCTTCTTTCCCCTCCTCTCCTCCCTGCCTCTTCTGCAGCTCCAGACTCTAGGCCGTCCTCCACCTGAAGAGAATACGTGGGTGTCTTACAGCTCTTACCAGATGAGGCTTCCTAGGCACGTAGCCTAGCTCGCCCGTGCTGGAGCTGGGGGCAGGCGCACGGGGCAAGGGGGGCCAGGGGAGGCTGAGGGGGAGCTCTGGTGAGCTGGGGAGTCGGCCATCTTCTGCACCCAGAAGGTGCAGGGGGAAAAGGTCATCATCCTCCTCCTCCTTTCCCTCTTCCCTTCTATCAGCTCCCGGGTAACTCCTAGGGCTGCCCTCACCCGCTCGCCTTTAGCATACCAGAAGCCTGCCTCGGCGGGTCATTTGAAGCTTCCCATCCCACCAGCCCCAGTAGTACAGGCACACAAGGAGATACCCCTGCACCCACCAAAGGGGCTCGCTCACCTCGCCGGCAGCCCTAGGCCTCACCCGACACAGGGAATTGTGTCCGACACACCACCACGCTGCAGCAAGAGCAGAGGAGGCCTTTCCTTACCAGGAAGCAGCAACGAGCACGGCGGCATCACCTCGCAGGCACTGCAGCATCGCAGGGCTGTTACCTGCGGAGAGAGCAATGGGGATCACAGGGACGCCACCGCGCGTGCGCGGCTCCCGGGCTCAGTACCCAATTCTGGTCGCTGGGCAGCAGCATTATCTGAATTACTCTTCTCGATTAATACCATCCAGAAACCGTAACTTGGCTGCATCCACAGAGCTTCTATTCCTCTGCACCTTTCCCCCTCGCAGCCCCAGCAGCGCCGTTCATTGCCTCTGCACCAAACAGCAAAGTGTCTCGAGGGAGGAGAAGCAGCACAGCAAACCTGGGGAACAAGGTTGGGTTCCCACCCCCGCAGAATAAGCCCCAGGAACTGCTTGTAGGCATGTGGCATCAGGGTTGTGATCGGGTTTTGGTTTGGTTTTCTTTTTTTTTCCCCCGCCTTCTTTACATAATGTAATAATTGGGGTTGCTTTTCCAAACTACTGAGTTCTGTGGGGATTTTTTGTGCTTTTGCCCTACAAAAAATGGTCATTTTCACTTTCGGTTTTGTGCATGAGAATGGTTGGTGGGTGCTTTTAGGTTGTTGTTCCTTCCCCCCACCCCCTTTTTTTTTTCCTTTCCAGCCGCACAAATCCAGCTGGAGTTGGCTTTCCCAGAAGCCCCAAGTTGTTTTCTTTCCACCAGAATTCTTCCTGTATTTTCACCCCTCATTGCAGGCCCAGAGTCAAGGGGTTTGAGGTATTTTTGTGCCCAGGCAGCAGCTCCCAGGCTGCATAAGCAGCCCCACAGGGGGAAGTCCCCGTTTGAGGGAATCGGCCCCAAATTGGGATGGGAAAGTGAAGAGAAGGAGAAAAAACCCTGAATAACCTGAAAAAGAACACCTACTCCAGCCCACCAAGCACCGGTCACCTTGCCTGACTCACCTCCAGGGCCCACATCACGCTCGGCTCATCGCTTAGCACCCTCAGATCACAAAAAAAAAAAAAAAAAGAGTAAAACCCATAATGGAGCCCTATAGCCATCAGTCACATCTTCCCTCCAGTACTACACACAGACTCACCTTCTTACAGCGCTCCCCTGGGCTCTCCTCCGTTGCCCTGCACGACTCATCCATCTGCACCTGGAAAAACAGTGTTACTGAACAAGTCACCTGGAGGCACAGCAACAGCTTAACCATTCCACAGCTCCTGCGCCCACGTAGGAATACCATCTAGAGCCCAACTACAGCCTGCCGTTAAAGGAAATGCATTAAATCAAACGTTAAGCCCTCGCACATACAAGCCGGAACAGCAAAAACACGGCACGCTCGCGCACCCAGGGCGCAGCCCGACGGAGGTCCACGCGCACCTCGCCGGTTTGATGCGGAGCCACCCAGCATCCCTGCGAGCACAGCTGCAGGCGCAACAGCAGTTTCACCTACACCCATCTCGGCACGCAGCGCTTCTGAAGCTTTAAGCTGAAAGCCCTACCTTGACGCTTGGCCACACTAGAAGCGAGCCGTAGCTAGGACTCCACAGAAACACAGCAACACAAATTGCACACCCACAGCGGCGACAGCCTTGCAACTACTTAGACCAGGAACAACAGAGGAAAGTAAAACGGCTTCATCACCCGCACAGGAAAAGCGGCAGACGGAGGCAAAGGGTCAGCATTCATAGCCCTTACAGAACACAGGCGTTCTCTCTCCTTCCATTCCTAAACCCATCCCTTAGGTCTAAATATCGCAGCCCTGCTGTGGCAATAGCGAGAGCGGGGAACGAGAGCCCTGCCGCCGGCCGTTTGTGCGGCAGGACACAAAAACAGAGGGACATGTTTTGCCACACACAACCCTGAATCTCCTGAAAAGTTATGTTTACCAAAAATAGGCATTTGGAACATATTGCCAAAAACAAAACATTCGGCAATAAAACTTTTATGTGTTTGACACCCGCACATTTTTTGGGAACTTGCTATTTGCTTCCTGGTTTTGCTGGTCTTCCCTCAGAAGTTCTACCTGCAGCCAAGTTATTCCCACCCGCCCGACCGGTTCAAGCATTCACCTTCCTGGTATTACCAGCACATTGAGACACAGGCGAGGAACTTAACTGCTCTTCTAAAACTATCCAAATGACAATTACAGCCCTGAAAGAGGAGTGGAAGAGAAGAACAGGAGAGATCAGGCAGCAAAAATGCTCTGCAGGCTGCTGCCAGCCAGCACTGCACTCTTTTGTTAAAGCCACCCCGCCCCCCCAAATGCAAACAAAAAAACCCCCCATGACTTCATGAAGTGCGTGGGTTTTTTTTCTTTTCAGTAGTCCTTTTGGAGCTCATCCCTGTCTCAGCATCTTGTCTTGTCAGAGCATGAAGTGCAGATGATCTGTATCCCGATGACATTTGCATGGGATGAATACATTTTCAGAAATAGACCCGATCCGTGAGACTCCTGTCACCTTTGTGGTTTTAATAATCGTAACTCAATTTTATCGACTGACACACTTGTGAGAAAACTAATTAACTTGAAACGTAGCCTCTCCTCGGGGAAAAAATGTGTTAGACACCAAATGAAACCGATTCAGAGCTCCAAACCACGATGGAGCCGATAGAGCTGTTGTGACTTAGTTTGTATGTTTAATTAATTGGTTAATAACTCTTCTAAGCAGCGCAGAATGAAGAGCTGGACCCAAAGAGGGTGCGCTGCGCTGGATCCAAAAAGCACCCTTCCTCCAGAGACCCGCCTCAGGTGGCGAGTTCGCTCTGGTGCATGCCGGCCTCCCGAACTTCGGGGTCCGATGTGACCGGACCCCCACCTCCGGGGAGGGTCCTCGTACCCTGCCCAACCCTTGCTTTCCCCTGCAGCCCCCGATGCCCCCACGCCACCCCCACAAGCAGCCAAACCGGCTTCTGCTTTTGGCCCCCAAACCAGCTCACTTTGGGACCGGTTCTGAGCCAAAAAGCCCAGCTGCTGAGCCTGTTCTCAAGTCCCAAAAGCGCAGCACTTGACCTCTGCTCCTCAGCCCAAAACCACACCACTTAGTCCCCTCGCTCAGGCCCTCAAAACGCACGACTCGATCTGTTTCAGGGCCCCGGCGTCAGCCACAGGAGCCTGCTCTCAAGGCCCAGGAACAGAAGAGCTGTGCTCTCCACGCTCAGGGACCAAACCAGCTGAACCTGGCTGCGTCCCGGCCCCCTCCGCAGTCCCCACGGGCAACGCTCAGGGCCGCGGAGAGCGCAGCCACCCCGCAGCCCTGCACCCCCACGGCCCACGCGGGCACTGTCGGGGAGGCCTTGGGAACTGAACTGCGCGGGCCCGGCCCCGCACCCCGGCGGGGCAGCCCAGCGCCGGCCCGGCAGCGCTTTCTTCCTGCTCTCGCAGGCCTCGTTTCCCCGGCAGCGCCGGGCCCGCACCCCAACCCCACAGGGGGCCGGGCCCGGCCCGCCTCCAGCAAACCGCGGCGGCAGCAGCCGGGGTCCCTGCCTGCCTCGCGGGCAAGGGGGGACCCGCCCGGCACCGCAGGAGCCCCCGCCGGGGTCGCCGCCGCCGCCGCCCGACCCCGACGAGGAGCAGTCGAGAGCCGGGTGGGGCTGCCCCTACTCCCCGGGGACGGGCACGGGCTCGGCCCCAAAACCCAACCACCGACCCACGACAGCGCTCGGCCCGGGGCCGCTGCTGCCCGCACCCCGCCGCCCCCCCGGGGGCTCCGCGGACCGGGAGACCCCACAGCCCAAACCCGCCGACCCACAGCGCGCCCGGCCATGCGGCTCCTCACCTGCTCTGGCGCGGCTCCGGCTGCCCCACGGCCCGGCACGGAGCCGAACCCGGCCACCGGACCATCCGCCGACCCCCCCAACCCCCGGACGCTCCGGGACGGTTCTCGTCCCTTTTCGCTCTGACGCCTCGAGCCGAGCCGGCCCCGCTCCTCCGAGCTACCGGCGGTGCCCGCTCTGCTGCTCGGGGCCGGGCCCTGTTCTCGCCCGGACGCGAGAAGCCGCTCCGGGGTCTTCTCGGTGCGTCCAGCCCCGTGCCGTGCCGGAGCGGGGAGAGCCGGGTACGAGCGCGGAGCCCTGGGGCAGGGGTTGCCCCAGTGCCGCCGACGGTGTGTGGGGGGGTGTCGTCGTCCCCCGCCCCACGCGGGGGGCGCACACACGGTACACCCGCGGGCAGGGGCATCCCCGGGGAGCCGTGCGGCCGGGCTGCGCCGTAGGAGGGGAAGGTGATGTTGGTTTCCCATTTTCCCCGCAAACTGATCCTCCCCCCCGGCCCCCCTTTCCCGCGCGTTACAGCCCGCGAAAAAGCTTTTAACAACCCGATCGACAACACTCCCTTTATCCCTCTTCCAGCAGCAGCAGCAGCAGCAGCGAGAGATTAAGGCAACTGCAGCAGAGGGGAGGAAGGCAAGGAGAGCCTTTTCAAGCAAGGGCAGGACAAAATGCACGGCGTGGACAGGCACAGGAGAGGCTGCATTATCTGGAAAGCACAACGCCTGCCCAAGGGCAGAAAATAAGGAACGAATTGTTTCCAAGGAGCTGCAGCAGACGAATCACCTTTTTCTTTATTGCACTCCTGCCCTTTGTTATCCAAAGCGATAGGCTTCACCACCGGGCAGAAAATAGCTGCCTAGATTGACACGGACAACCAGAAACAATCAAGCCACCCAGCAAGAAGTTCGCAGCAGAGGTATAACCCATCAGCAGCTAAAACATTTGTTACGCAGGCACAACTAGGCACTAAACAAAGGCTTTCCAACTCTGGAGGTCTAGAACAGGTAGACATTAGCACAGAAGCACAAGGGGCTCCGTCACACTGCACAAATCTCCCCGTGCCTACACACGCACACGTTCAGAAGTTAGTTATCAGAAAACGCCCGACTCAGCCATTTGCCACAGTCACGAGACTCACGACATGATAACACGACATGACACACGAGGTGGGCTCAGAGTTTTAAGGCAAGAAATACCTCCCCCACCCCCCACCAGAGATCTTTCAGGCTCCAGACCTGCCATCTCCCCGCACCAAACGTAACCGGCCAAAGGTTTTCAGGTGACCCAAAACACAGTACACAAAAAATAACCGGGGAGAGCCCTACATTGTGGAAAAGCGAACGATGCCCGACCGGGGCTTCTCTGCGGGGCCCGGCCCCCGCCCCGCCCCCGGCCCGACCCGCACGGAGATACCCCCCGGCCCGCGCCAGGCCTCACCTCACACGGAGACCCACCCGCTGCCCGAACTCACCCACCAGCGCTCTCCGGCCCCCGGACACGGCCGCGCTGCTCTCTCAGGCGGCTGCCGCAGGCGAGGCTCGGGCACCGCCAGGCCTCCAGGCGTCCCGAGGGGCTGCCGGCCACCGCAGGGGATGGCTGCCGGCGGCCGGACCGCCGCGGCGCTCCCCGCCCAGCTCCCAGCAGGCTCCGCCGGCCGCGGGCTTCCCACGCCGGGCCGCAGAGGGGCCCCGGCACCGCACAGGGACGCCTCGCGACCCGGCCGCCACACGCACCGGCCCTTCGGCCTCCACACGCACCGCTCCCGCCCCCGCTCCGACGCGCACGCGCCACCGGAAGCCCGAGCCCCGCGGGGCGGCCCTTAAAGGGCGGCCGGAAGGAACGGCCCCCACCGGCCCCGCCACCGCGCCCAGCCGGTGAGCGCCAGCGCCCCCTGCTGGCCGGGCCGCGCTCAGCTCGCGAGGGCGCCGAGGGCCGGGCGGGGCGGGACGCGCCGGCTCGGGGCCAGCGCCTTCTCGGGGCGAGCGGGAAACCCCTGCGGGCCCCGGTCACGGCCGGGCACAGCCGCGCGCCCTCCGAGAGCTGCTGAACGGGGCTGCCGCTCGTGACACATACCGAGCCGTCTGCGACGGGAGCGGGCAGAGGAGGAAGGGGCCGGCGGCCGCGGGGCCCTGGCCCCAGGCGGGGGGGGGGGGGCTGGGGCCCGGGGGGCCGCCCCCCTACTCACAGTTCCCTCACAGTTCCCTCACAGTTCCCTCACAGTACATAACAGTTACCTCCCAGTACATCCCAGTACATCCCAGTAGATCCTGGTACATCCCAAATCCCTGCCAGTTCCACCCGGTACAACCCAGTACAAGCCTGTACATCCTAGTTCCTCCACGGTACATCCCAGGGCATCCCCGCACATTGTAGTGCCTCCCAGTACATCCCAGGTCCCTCCCAGTACTGGGAGGGACCTGGGATGTACTGGGAGGGAACTGGGATGTACTGGGAGGGACCTGGGATGTACTGGGAGGGAACTGGGATGTACTGGGATGTAATGGGACGGAACTGGGATGTATTGGGAGGCACTGGGAAAGAAGTGGTAGCGAACCGGGAGGGAATTGGGATGTACGGGGATGAACTGGTAGGAAACTGGGATGTACTGGCATGGAACGGGGATGTATTGGGATGTACAGGAACGGAACTGGAATGTACTGCGATGTACTGGGATGTACTGGGAGCAAATTGGAATTTACTGGGATGTACTGGGAGGAAACTGGGATATACTGGGTGGAAACTGGAATATACTGGGAGGCACTGGGAGGGAAGTGGGTGTCAACTGGGACATTCCAGTTTCCTCCCAGTACATCCCAGTTCCCTACCAGTGCAGCCCAGTACATCCCATTTCCCGCCCAGTCCGTCCCAGTTCCCTCCCAGTACATCCCAGTTCCCTCACAGTTCACACACAGTTCACTCCCAGTTCCATTCCAGTACATCCCAGTACATGCCAGTTGCCTCCCAGTTTCCTCTAAGTACATCCCAGTACTTCAAAGTTCCATCCCAGTACATCCCAGTTCCCTCCCACTCCGTCCCAGTACATCCCAGCTCCCTCCCAGTACATCCTACTACATACCAGTTCCCTCCCAGTTCACTCCCAGTACACAACAGTTACCTCCCAGTACGTCCCAGTTCCCTCCCAGTACGTCCCAGTACATCCCAGTTCCGTCCCAGTTCCCTAGCAGTGCGTCCTAGTTCCCTCCCAGTACGTCCCAGTTCCCTCTTAGTCCATTCCAGTTCCCTCCAGTATATCCCAGTACATCCCAGTTCCCTCCAGTACATCTCAGTTCCCTCACAGTTCACACACAGTTCACTCCCAGTTCCATTCCAGTACATCCCAGTACATGCCAGTTCCCTCCCAGTACATCCCAGTTCCCTCACAGTTCACACACAGTTCACTCCCAGTCCCATTCCAGTACATCCCAGTACATGCCAGTTCCCTCCCAGTACATCACACTACATCCCAGTTCCCTCCCAGTTCCTGCTAAGTACACCCCAGTACTTCACAGTTCCCTCCCAGCACATCCCAGTACACACCAGTTCCCCTCAGTACATAACACTTCCCTCCCAGTACATACCAGTACATCCCAGTGTCCTCACAGTACGTCCCAGTTCCCTCCCAGTACATCCCAGTTCCCTCCCAGTCCGTCCCAATCCCCTCCCAGTACATCCCAGTTCCCTCCCAGTATGTCCCAGTACATCCCAGTTCCCTCCCAGTAAATCCCAGTTCCCTCCCAGTTCCCTCCCACTACATCCCAGTTCCCTCCCAGTACATACCAGTTCCCTCCCAGTACATCCCAGTACATCCTGGTACATCCCAGTTCCCACCCAGTACATCCTACTACATACCAGTTCACTCCCAGTACATCCCAGTTCCCTCCCAGTACATCCCAGTTCCCTCCCTGTTCCTTCCCAGTACATAACAGTTACCTCCCAGTACATCCCAGTAGATCCTGGTACATCCCAAATCCCTGCCAGTTCCACCCGGTACAACCCAGTACAAGCCTGTACATCCTAGTTCCTCCACGGTACATCCCAGGGCATCCCCGCACATTGTAGTGCCTCCCAGTACATCCCAGTTCCCTCACAGTACATCCCAGTACTTCACAGTTCACTCCCACTACATCCCAGTACGTCCCAGTTCCCCCTTGGTACATAACACTTCCCTCCCAATACATCCAAGTTCCCTCCCAGTACATCCCAATCCCCTCCCAGTACATCCCAGTTCCCTGCCAGTATGTCCCAGTACATCCCAGTTCCCTCCCAGTACATACCAGCTCCCTCCCAGTACATACCAGTTCCCTCCCACGACATCCCAGTTCCCTCCCAGTACATACCAGTTCCCTCCCAGTACATCCTGGTACATCCTGGTACATCCCAGTTCCCACCCAGTACATCCTACTACATACCAGTTCCCTCCCAGTTCACTCCCAGTACATCCCAGTACTTCACAGTTCCATCCCAGTACATCCCAGTACATCCCAGTACGCACCAGTTCCCCTCAGTACATAACACTTCCCTCCCAGTACATAACAGTACATCCCAGTGTCCTCACACTACGTCCCAGTTCCCTCCCAGTACATCCCAGTTACCTCCCAGTACATCCCAGTACATCCCAGTAGATCCTGGTACATCCCAAATCCCTGCTAGTTCCACCCGGTACAACCCAGTACAAGCCTGTACATCCTAGTTCCTCCACGGTACATCCCAGGACATCCCCGCACATTGTAGTGCCTCCCAGTACATCCCAGTTCCCTCCCAGTACTGGGAGGGACCTGGGATGTACTGGGAGGGAACTGGGATGTACTGGGAGGGAACTGGGACGTACTGGGAGGGACCTGGGATGTACTGGGAGGGACCTGGGATGTACTGGGATGTAATGGGACGGAACTGGGATGTATTGGGAGGCACTGGGAAAGAAGTGGTAGCGAACCGGGAGGGAATTGGGATGTACGGGGATGAACTGGTAGGGAACTGGGATGTACTGGCATGGAACGGGGATGTATTGGGATGTACAGGAACGGAACTGGAATGTACTGGGATGTACTGGGAGCGAACTGGGATTTACTGGGATGTACTGGGAGGAAACTGGGATATACTGGGAGGAAACTGGGAGGGAAGTGGGTGTCAACTGGAACATTCCAGTTTCCTCCCAGTGCATCCCAGTTCCCTACCAGTGCATCCCAGTCCGTCCCAGTTCCCTCCCAGTCCGTCCCAGATCCCTCCCAGTTCCCTCCCAGTACATCCTACTACATACCAGTTCCCTCCCAGTTCACTCCCAGTACACAACAGTTACCTCCCAGTACGTCCCAGTACATCCCAGTACGTCCCAGTACATCCCAGTTCCGTCCCTGTTTCCGAACAGTGCGTCCGAGTTCCCTCCCAGTACGTCCCAGTTCCCTCTTATTCCATTCCAGTTCCCTCCAGGATATCCCAGTACATCCCAGTTCCCTCCAGTACATCTCAGTTCTCTCCCATTTCCCTCCAAGTACATCCCAGTTCCCTCCCAGTTCACTCCCAGTACATAACACTTCCCTCCCAGTACATCCCAGTACATCCCAGTAGATCCTGGTACACCCCAAATCCCTGCTAGTTCCACCCGGTACAACCCAGTACAAGCCTGTACATCCTAGTTCCTCCACAGTACATCCCAGGGCATCCCCGCACATTGTAGTGCCTCCCAGTACATCCCAGCTCCCTCCCAGTACTGGGAGGGACCTGGGATGTACTGGGAGGGAACTGGGATGTACTGGGATGTAATGGGATGGAACTGGGATGTATTGGGAGGCACTGGGAAAGAAGTGGTAGTGAACCGGGAGGGAATTGGGATGTACGGGGATGAACTGGTAGGAAACTGGGATGTACTGGAATGGAACGGGGATGTATTGGGATGTACAGGAACGGAACTGGAATGTACGGCGATGTATTGGCATGTACTGGGAGCGAGCTGGGATTTACTGGGATGTACTGGGAGGAAACTGGGAATATCCTGGGAGGAAACTGGGATATACTGGGAGGAAACTGGGAGGGAAGTGGGTGTCAACTGGGACATTCCAGTTTCCTCCCAGTACATCCCAGTTCCCTACCAGTGCAGCCCAGTACATCCCAGTTCCCTCCCAGTCCGTCCCAATCCCCTCCCAGTACATCCCAGTTCCCTGCCAGTATGTCCCAGTACATCCCAGTTCCCTCCCAGTACATACCAGTTCCCTCCCAGTACATACCAGTTCCCTCCCAGTAAATCCTGGTACATCCCAGTTCCCACCCAGTACATCCTACTACATACCAGTTCCCTCCCAGTTCACTCCCAGTACATCCCAGTACTTCACAGTTCCCTCCCAGTACATCCCAGTACGTCCCAGTTCCCCTCAGTACATAACACTTCCCACCCAGTACATAACAGTACATCCCAGTGTCCTCACGGTACGTCCCAGTTCCCTCACAGTACATCCCAGTTTCCTCCCAGTACATCCCAGTTCCCTCCCTGTTCCTTCCCAGTACATAACAGTTACCTCCCAGTACATCCCAGTACATCCCAGTAGATCCTGGTACATCCCAAATCCCTGCCAGTTCCACCCGGTACAACCCAGTACAAGCCTGTACATCCTAGTTCCTCCACAGTACATCCCAGGGCATCCCCGCACATTGTAGTGCCTCCCAGTACATCCCAGATCCCTCCCAGTACATCCCAGATCCCTCCCAGTCTGTCCCAGTACGTCCCAGTACATCCCAGTTCCCTCACAGTACATCCCAGTTCCCTCACAGTTCACACACAGTTCACTCCCAGTTCCATTCCAGTACATCCCAGTACATGCCACTTTCCTCCAAGTAAATCCCAGTACCCTCCCACTACATTCAAGTTCCCTCCCACTTCCCTCTAAGTACATCCCAGTACTTCACAGTTCACTCCCAGTACATCCCAGTTCCCCCTCGGTACATAACAATTCCCTCCCAGTACACCCCAGTACATCCCAGTTCCATCCCAGTATGTCCCACTACATCCCAGTTCCCTCCCAGTCCATCCCAGTTCCCTCCCAGTAAATCCCAATTCCCAACACTTTCCACCCAGTACATCACAGTTCCCTCCCAGTACATCCCAGTTCCCTCTAAGTACATCCCAGTACTTCACAGTTCCCTCCCAGTTCACTCCCAGTACACAACAGTTACCTCCCAGTACATCCCAGTACATCCTAGTAGATACTAGGACATTTCAAATCCCTGCCAGTTCCACCCGGTACAACCGAGTACAAGCCTGTACATCCTAGTTCCTCCACAGTACATCCCTGTGCATCCCCGCACATTGTAGTGCCTTCCAGTACATCCCAGGTCCCTCCCAGTTCACTCCCAGTACAAAACAGTTACCTCCCAGTACATCCCAGTACATCCCAGTAGATCCTGGTACATCCCAAATCCATGCCAGTTCCACCCGGTACAACCCAGTACAAGCCTGTACATCCTAGTTCCTCCACGGTACATCCCAGGACATCCCCGCACATTGTAGTGCCTCCCAGTACATCCCAGGTCCCTCCCAGTACTGGGAGGGACCTGGGATGTACTGGGAGGGAACTGGGACGTACTGGGAGGGACCTGGGATGTACTGGGATGTAATGGGACGGAACTGGGATGTATTGGGAGGCACTGGGAAAGAAGTGGTAGTGAACCGGGAGGGAATTGGGATGTACGGGGATGAACTGGTAGGAAACTGGGATGTACTGGCATGGAACGGGGATGTATTGGGATGTACAGGAACGGAACTGGAATGTACTGCGATGTATTGGGATGTACTGGCAGCGAGCTGGGATTTACTGGGATGTACTGGGAGGAAACTGGGATATACTGGGAGGAAACTGGGATATACTGGGAGGCATTGGGAGGGAAGTGGGTGTCAACTGGGACATTCCAGTTTCCTCCCAGTACATCCCAGTTGCCTACCAGTGCAGCCCAGAACATCCCAGTTCCCTCCCAGTCCGTCCCAATCCCCTCCCAGTACATCCCAGTTCCCTGCCAGTAAGTCCCAGTACATCCCAGTTCCCTCCCAGTACATCCCAGTTCCCTCCCAGTACATCCCAGTTCCCTCCCAGTTCCCTCCCACTACATCCCAGTACATCCCAGTTCCCTCCCAGTACATACCAGTTCCCTCCCAGTACATCCCAGTTCCCTCCCGGTACATCCCAGTTCCCACCCAGTACATCCTACTACATACCAGTTCCCTCCCAGTTCACTCCCAGTACATCCCAGTACTTCACAGTTCCCTCCCAGTACATCCCAGTACGTCCCAGTTCCCCTCAGTACATAACACTTCCCTCCCAGTACATAACAGTACATCCCAGTGTCCTCACAGTAAGTCCCAGTTCCCTCCCAGTACATCCCAGTTCCCTACCAGTACATCCCAGTTACCTACCTGTTCCTTCCCAGTACATAACAGTTACCTCCCAGTACATCCCAGTAGATCCTGGTACATCCCAAATCCCTGCCAGTTCCACCCGGTACAACCCAGTACAAGCCTGTACATCCTAGTTCCTCCACAGTACATCCCAGGGCATCCCCGCACATTGTAGTGCCTCCCAGTACATCCCAGTTCCCTCCCAGTACTGGGAGGGACCTGGGATGTACTGGGAGGGAACTGGGATGTACTGGGAGGGAACTGGGACGTACTGGGAGGGACCTGGGATGTACTGGGAGGGACCTGGGATGTACTGGGATGTAATGGGACGGAACTGGGATGTATTGGGAGGCACTGGGAAAGAAGTGGTAGCGAACCGGGAGGGAATTGGGATGTACGGGGATGAACTGGTAGGGAACTGGGATGTACTGGCATGGAACGGGGATGTATTGGGATGTACAGGAATGGAACTGGAATGTACTGGGATGTACTGGGAGCGAACTGGGATTTACTGGGATGTACTGGGAGGAAACTGGGATATACTGGGAGGAAACTGGGAGGGAAGTGGGTGTCAACTGGGACATTTCAGTTCCCTACCAGTGCATCCCAGTTCCCTACCAGTGCATCCCAGTCCGTCCCAGTTCCCTCCCAGTCCGTCCCAGATCCCTCCCAGTTCCCTCCCAGTACATCCTACTACATACCAGTTCCCTCCCAGTTCACTCCCAGTACACAACAGTTACCTCCCAGTACGTCCCAGTACATCCCAGTACGTCCCAGTACATCCCAGTTCCGTCCCTGTTTCCGAACAGTGCGTCCGAGTTCCCTCCCAGTACGTCCCAGTTCCCTCTTATTCCATTCCAGTTCCCTCCAGGATATCCCAGTACATCCCAGTTCCCTCCAGTACATCTCAGTTCTCTCCCATTTCCCTCCAAGTACATCCCAGTTCCCTCCCAGTTCACTCCCAGTACATAACACTTCCCTCCCAGTACATAACAGTACATCCCAGTAGATCCTGGTACATCCCAAATCCCTGCTAGTTCCACCCGGTACAACCCAGTACAAGCCTGTACATCCTAGTTCCTCCACAGTACATCCCAGGGCATCCCCGCACATTGTAGTGCCTCCCAGTACATCCCAGTTCCCTCCCAGTACTGGGAGGGACCTGGGATGTACTGGGAGGGAACTGGGATGTACTGGGATGTAATGGGATGGAACTGGGATGTATTGGGAGGCACTGGGAAAGAAGTGGTAGTGAACCGGGAGGGAATTGGGATGTACGGGGATGAACTGGTAGGAAACTGGGATGTACTGGAATGGAACGGGGATGTATTGGGATGTACAGGAACGGAACTGGAATGTACGGCGATGTATTGGCATGTACTGGGAGCGAGCTGGGATTTACTGGGATGTACTGGGAGGAAACTGGGATATACTAGGAGGAAACTGGGATATACTGGGAGGCATTGGGAGGGAAGTGGGTGTCAACTGGGACATTCCAGTTTCCTCCCAGTACATCCCAGTTCCCTACCAGTGCAGCCCAGTACATCCCAGTTCCCTCCCAGTCCGTCCCAATCCCCTCCCAGTACATCCCAGTTCCCTGCCAGTATGTCCCAGTACATCCCAGTTCCCTCCCAGTACATACCAGTTCCCTCCCAGTACATCCCAGTTCCCTCCCAGTTCCCTCCCACTACATCCCAGTACATCCCAGTTCCCTCCCAGTACATACCAGTTCCCTCCCAGTACATCCCAGTTCCCTCCCGGTACATCCCAGTTCCCACCCAGTACATCCTACTACATACCAGTTCCCTCCCAGTTCACTCCCAGTACATCCCAGTACTTCACAGTTCCCTCCCAGTACATCCCAGTACGTCCCAGTTCCCCTCAGTACATAACACTTCCCTCCCAGTACATACCAGTACATCCCAGTGTCCTCACAGTAAGTCCCAGTTCCCTCCCAGTACATCCCAGTTCCCTACCAGTACATCCCAGTTACCTCCCTGTTCCTTCCCAGTACATAACAGTTACCTCCCAGTACATCCCAGTAGATCCTGGTACATCCCAAATCCCTGCCAGTTCCACCCGGTACAACCCAGTACAAGCCTGTACATCCTAGTTCCTCCACAGTACATCCCAGGGCATCCCCGCACATTGTAGTGCCTCCCAGTACATCCCAGTTCCCTCCCAGTACTGGGAGGGACCTGGGATGTACTGGGAGGGACCTGGGATGTACTGGGAGGGAACTGGGATGTAATGGGACGGAACTGGGATGTAATGGGACGGAACTGGGAAAGAAGTGGTAGTGAACCGGGAGGGAATTGGGATGTACGGGGATGAACTGGTAGGGAACTGGGATGTACTGGCATGGAACGGGGATGTATTGGGATGTACAGGAACAGAACTGGAATGTACAGCGATGTATTGGCATGTACTGGCAGCGAGCTGGGATTTACTGGGATGTACTGGGAGGAAACTGGGACGTACTGGGAGGGAACTGGGATGTACTGGGATGTAATGGGACGGAACTGGGATGTATTGGGAGGCACTGGGAAAGAAGTGGTAGTGAACCGGGAGGGAATTGGGATGTACGGGGATGAACTGGTAGGAAACTGGGATGTACTGGCATGGAACGGGGATGTATTGGGATGTACAGGAACGGAACTGGAATGTACTGCGATGTACTGCGAGCAAACTGGGATTTACTGGGATGTACTGGGAGGAAACTGGGATATACTGGGAGGAAACTGGGATATACTGGGAGGCACTGGGAGGGAAGTGGGTGTCAACTGGGACATTCCAGTTTCCTCCCAGTACATCCCAGTTCCCTACCAGTGCAGCCCAGTACATCCCAGTTCCCTCCCAGTCCGTCCCAATCCCCTCCCAGTACATCCCAGTTCCCTGCCAGTATGTCCCAGTACATCCCAGTTCCCTCCCAGTACATACCAGTTCCCTCCCAGTACATACCAGTTCCCTCCCGGTACATCCTGGTACATCCCAGTTCCCACCCAGTACATCCTACTACATACCAGTTCCCTCCCAGTTCACTCCCAGTACATCCCAGTACTTCACAGTTCCCTCCCAGTACATCCCAGTACGTCCCAGTTCCCCTCAGTACATAACACTTCCCTCCCAGTACATAACAGTACATCCCAGTGTCCTCACAGTACGTCCCAGTTCCCTCACAGTACATCCCAGTTTCCTCCCAGTACATCCCAGTTCCCTCCCTGTTCCTTCCCAGTACATAACAGTTACCTCCAAGTACATCCCAGTAGATCCTGGTACATCCCAAATCCCTGCCAGTTCCACCCGGTACAACCCAGTACAAGCCTGTACATCCTAGTTCCTCCACAGTACATCCCAGGACATCCCCGCACATTGTAGTGCCTCCCAGTACATCCCAGCTCCCTCCCAGTACTGGGAGGGAACTGGGACGTACTGGGAGGGAACTGGGACGTACTGGGAGGGAACTGGGATGTACTGGGATGTAATGGGACGGAACTGGGATGTATTGGGAGGCACTGGGAAAGAAGTGGTAGTGAACCGGGAGGGAATTGGGATGTACGGGGATGAACTGGTAGGAAACTGGGATGTACTGGCATGGAACGGGGATGTATTGGGATGTACAGGAACAGAACTGGAATGTACAGCGATGTATTGGCATGTACTGGCAGCGAGCTGGGATTTACTGGGATGTACTGGGAGGAAACTGGGATATACTGGGAGGAAACTGGGATATACTGGGAGGCATTGGGAGGGAAGTGGGTGTCAACTGGGACATTCCAGTTTCCTCCCAGTACATCCCAGTTCCCTACCAGTGCAGCCGAGTACATCCCAGTTCCCTCCCAGTCCGTCCCAATCCCCTCCCAGTACATCCCAGTTCCCTGCCAGTAAGTCCCAGTACATCCCAGTTCCCTCCCAGTACATCCCAGTTCCCTCCCAGTACATCCCAGTTCCCTCCCAGTTCCCTCCCACTACATCCCAGTACATCCCAGTTCCCTCCCAGTACATACCAGTTCCCTCCCAGTACATCCCAGTTCCCTCCCGGTACATCCCAGTTCCCACCCAGTACATCCTACTACATACCAGTTCCCTCCCAGTTCACTCCCAGTACATCCCAGTACTTCACAGTTCCCTCCCAGTACATCCCAGTACGTCCCAGTTCCCCTCAGTACATAACACTTCCCTCCCAGTACATAACAGTACATCCCAGTGTCCTCACAGTAAGTCCCAGTTCCCTCCCAGTACATCCCAGTTCCCTACCAGTACATCCCAGTTACCTCCCTGTTCCTTCCCAGTACATAACAGTTACCTCCCAGTACATCCCAGTAGATCCTGGTACATCCCAAATCCCTGCCAGTTCCACCCGGTACAACCCAGTACAAGCCTGTACATCCTAGTTCCTCCACAGTACATCCCAGGGCATCCCCGCACATTGTAGTGCCTCCCAGTACATCCCAGTTCCCTCCCAGTACTGGGAGGGACCTGGGACGTACTGGGAGGGAACTGGGACGTACTGGGAGGGAACTGGGATGTACTGGGATGTAATGGGACGGAACTGGGATGTAATGGGACGGAACTGGGAAAGAAGTGGTAGTGAACCGGGAGGGAATTGGGATGTATGGGGATGAACTGGTAGGGAACTGGGATGTACTGGCATGGAACGGGGATGTATTGGGATGTACAGGAACAGAACCGGAATGTACAGCGATGTATTGGCATGTACTGGCAGCGAGCTGGGATTTACTGGGATGTACTGGGAGGAAACTGGGATATACTGGGAGGAAACTGGGATATACTGGGAGGCATTGGGAGGGAAGTGGGTGTCAACTGGGACATTCCAGTTTCCTCCCAGTACACCCCAGTTCCCTACCAGTGCAGCCCAGTACATCCCAGTTCCCTCCCAGTCCGTCCCAATCCCCTCCCAGTACATCCCAGTTCCCTGCCAGTATGTCCCAGTACATCCCAGTTCCCTCCCAGTACATCCCAGTTCCATCCCACTACATACCAGTTCCCTCCCAGTACATCCCAGTACATCCTGGTACATCCCAGTTCACACCCAGTACATCCTACCACATACCAGTTCCCTCCCAGTTCACTCCCAGTACATCCCAGTACTTCACAGTTCCATCCCAGTACATCCCAGTACGCACCGGTTCCCCTCTGTACATAACACTTCCCTCCCAGTACATAACAGTACATCCCAGTGTCCTCACAGTACTTCCCAGTTCCCTCCCAGTACATCCCAGTTCCCTACCAGTACGTCCCAGTTCCCTCCCAGTTCACTCCCAGTACACAACAGTTACCTCCCAGTACATCCCAGTACATCCCAGTAGATCCTGGTACATCCCAAATCCCTGCCAGTTCCACCCGGTACAACCCAGTACAAGCCTGTACATCCTAGTTCCTCCACGGTACATCCCAGGACATCCCCGCACATTGTAGTGCCTCCCAGTACATCCCAGCTCCCTCCCAGTACTGGGAGGGAACTGGGACGTACTGGGAGGGAACTGGGATGTACTGGGGTGTAATGGGACGGAACTGGGATGTATTGGGAGGCACTGGGAAAGAAGTGGTAGTGAACCGGGAGGGAATTGGGATGTACGGGGATGAACTGGTAGGAAACTGGGATGTACTGGCATGGAACGGGGATGTATTGGGATGTACAGGAACGGAACTGGAATGTACTGCGATGTACTGGGAGCAAACTGGGATTTACTGGGATGTACTGGGAGGAAATTGGGATATACTGGGAGGAAACTGGGAGGAAAGTGGGTGTCAACTGGGACATTCCAGTTTCCTCCCAGTACATCCCAGTTCCCTACCAGTGCATCCCAGTTACCTCCCAGTTCACTCCCAGTACATAACAGTTACCTCCCAGTACATCCCAGTAGATCCTGGTACATCCCAAATCCCTGCCAGTTCCACCCGGTACAACCCAGTACAAGCCTGTACATCCTAGTTCCTCCACAGTACATCCCAGGGCATCCCCGCACATTGTAGTGCCTCCCAGTACATCCCAGTTCCCTCCCAGTACTGGGAGGGACACATCCCAGTTCCCTCCCAGTACTGGGAGGGACCTAAGATGTACTGGGAGGGACCTGGGATTAACTGGGAGGGAACTGGGATGTACTGGGATGTAATGGGACGGAACTGGGATGTAATGGGACGGAACTGGGAAAGAAGTGGTAGTGAACCAGGAGGGAATTGGGATGTACGGGGATGAACTGGTAGGGAACTGGGATGTACTGGCATGGAACGGGGATGTATTGGGATGTACAGGAACAGAACTGGAATGTACAGCGATGTATTGGCATGTACTGGCAGCGAGCTGGGATTTACTGGGATGTACTGGGAGGAAACTGGGATATACTGGGAGGAAACTGGGATATACTGGGAGGCATGGGGAGGGAAGTGGGTGTCAACTGGGACATTCCAGTTTCCTCCCAGTACACCTCAGTTCCCTACCAGTGCAGCCCAGTACATCCCAGTTCCCTCCCAGTCCGTCCCAATCCCCTCCCAGTACATCCCAGTTCCCTGCCAGTATGTCCCAGTACATCCCAGTTCCCTCCCAGTACATACCAGTTCCCTCCCAGTACATACCAGTTCCCTCCCAGTACATCCCAGTACATCCTGGTACATCCCAGTTCCCACCCAGTACATCCTACCACATACCAGTTCCCTCCCAGTTCACTCCCAGTACATCCCAGTACTTCACAGTTCCCTCCCAGTACATCCCAGTACGTCCCAGTTCCCCTCAGTACATAACACTTCCCTCCCAGTACATACCAGTACATCCCAGTGTCCTCACAGTACGTCCCAGTTCCCTCCCAGTACATCCCAGTTCCCTCCCAGTACATCCCAGTTCCCTACCAGTACATCCCAGTTACCTCCCTGTTCCTTCCCAGTACATAACAGTTACCTCCCAGTACATCCCAGTAGATCCTGGTACATCCCAAATCCCTGCCAGTTCCACCCGGTACAACCCAGTACAAGCCTGTACATCCTAGTTCCTCCACGGTACATCCCAGGGCATCCCCGCACATTGTACTGCCTCCCAGTACATCCCAGTTCCCTCCCAGTACTGGGAGGGACCTGGGATGTACTGGGAGGGACCTGGGACGTACTGGGAGGGAACTGGGATGTACTGGGATGTAATGGGACGGAACTGGGATGTATTGGGAGGCACTGGGAAAGAAGTGGTAGTGAACCGGGAGGGAATTGGGATGTACGGGGATGAACTGGTAGGAAACTGGGATGTACTGGCATGGAACGGGGATGTATTGGGATGTACAGGAACGGAACTGGAATGTACAGCGATGTATTGGCATGTACTGGCAGCCAGCTGGGATTTACTGGGATGTACTGGGAGGAAACTGGGATATACTGGGAGGCACTGGGAGGGAAGTGGGTGTCAACTGGGACATTCCAGTTTCCTCCCAGTACATCCCAGTTCCCTACCATGCAGCCCAGTACATCCCAGATCCCTCCCAGTACATCCCAGTTCCCTCCCCGTCCGTCCCAGTACATCCCAGTACATCCCAGTTCCCTCACAGTACATCCCAGTTCCCTCACAGTTCACACACAGTTCACTCCCAGTTCCATTCCAGTACATCCCAGTACATGCCACTTTCCTCCAAGTAAACCCCAGCTCCCTCCCACTACATCCAAGTTCCCTCCCACTTCCCTCTAAGTACATTCCAGTACTACACAGTTCACTCCCAGTACATCCCAGTTCCCCCTCGGTACATAACAGTTCCCTCCCAGTACACCCCAGCACATCCCAGTTCCCTCCCAGTATGTCCCACTACATCCCAGTTCCCTCCCAGTCCATCCCAGTTCCCTCCCAGTAAATCCCAATTCCCAACACTTTCCACCCAGTACATCCCAGTTCCCTCCCAGTACATACCAGTTCCCTCCCAGTACATCCCAGTACTTCACAGTTCCCTCCCAGTTCACTCCCAGTTCCCTCCCAGTACATCCCAGTTCCCTCTAAGTACATCCCAATACTTCATAGTTCCCTCCCAGCACGTCCCAGTACGTCCCAGTTCCCCTCAGTACATAACACTTCCCTCCCAGTACATACCAGTACATCCCAGTGTCCTCACAGTACATCCCAGTTCCCTCCCAGTACATACCAGTTCTCTCCCAGTTCACTCCCAGTACACAACAGTTACCTCCCAGTACATCCCAGTACATCCTAGTAGATCCTAGGACATTTCAAATCCCTGCCAGTTCCACCCGGTACAACCCGGTACAAGCCTGTACATCCTAGTTCCTCCACGGTACATCCCAGGGCATCCCCGCACATTGTAGTGCCTCCCAGTACATCCCAGGTCCCTCCCAGTACTGGGAGGGACCTGGGATGTACTGGGATGTAATGGGACGTACTGGGAGGGAACTGGGATGTACTGGGATGTAATGGGACGGACTGGGAGGGATCTGGGATGTACTGGTAGGGAACTGGGATGTACTGGCATGGAACGGGGATGTATTGGGATGTACAGGAACGGAACTGGAATGTACAGCGATGTATTGGCATGTACTGGGAGCAAACTGGGATTTACTGGGCTGTACTGGGAGGAAACTGGGATATACTGGGAGGAAACTGGGATATACTGGGAGGCATTGGGAGGGAAGTGGGTGTCAACTGGGACATTCCAGTTTCCTCCCAGTACATCCCAGTTCCCTACCAGTGCAGCCCAGTACATCCCAGTTCCCTCCCAGTCCGTCCCAATCCCCTCCCAGTACATCCCAGTTCCCTGCCAGTATGTCCCAGTACATCCCAGTTCCCTCCCAGTACATACCAGTTCCCTCCCAGTTCCCTCCCACTACATCCCAGTACATCCCAGTTCCCTACCAGTACATACCAGTTCCCTCCCAGTACATCCCCGTTCCCTCCCGGTACATCCCAGTTCCCACCCAGTACATCCTACTACATACCAGTTCCCTCCCAGTTCACTCCCAGTACATCCCAGTACTTCACAGTTCCCTCCCAGTACATCCCAGTACGTCCCAGTTCCCCTCAGTACATAACACTTCCCTCCCAGTACATACCAGTACATCCCAGTGTCCTCACAGTACGTCCCAGTTCCCTCCCAGTACATCCCAGTTCCATCCCAGTACATCCCAGTTCCCTCCCTGTTCCTTCCCAGTACATAACAGTTACCTCCCAGTACATCCCAGTAGATCCTGGTACATCCCAAATCCCTGCCAGTTCCACCCGGTACAACCCAGTACAAGCCTGTACATCCTAGTTCCTCCACAGTACATCCCAGGGCATCCCCGCACATTGTAGTGCCTCCCAGTACATCCCAGTTCCCTCCCAGTACTGGGAGGGACCTGGGATGTACTGGGAGGGAACTGGGATGTACTGGGATGTAATGGGATGTACTGGGATGTAATGGGACGGAACTGGGATGTAATGGGACGGAACTGGGAAAGAAGTGGTAGTGAACCGGGAGGGAATTGGGATGTACGGGGATGAACTGGTAGGGAACTGGGATGTACTGGCATGGAACGGGGATGTATTGGGATGTACAGGAACAGAACTGGAATGTACAGCGATGTATTGGCATGTACTGGCAGCGAGCTGGGATTTACTGGGATGTACTGGGAGGAAACTGGGATATACTGGGAGGAAACTGGGATATACTGGGAGGCATTGGGAGGGAAGTGGGTGTCACCTGGGACATTCCAGTTTCCTCCCAGTACATCCCAGTTCCCTACCAGTGCAGCCCAGTACATCCCAGTTCCCTCCCAGTCCGTCCCAATCCCCTCCCAGTACATCCCAGTTCCCTGCCAGTATGTCCCAGTACATCCCAGTTCCCTCCCAGTACATACCAGTTCCCTCCCAGTACATCCCAGTTCCCTCCCAGTTCCCTCCCACTACATCCCAGTACATCCCAGTTCCCTCCCAGTACATACCAGTTCCCTCCCAGTACATCCCAGTACATCCTGGTACATCCCAGTTCCCACCCAGTACATCCTACTACATACCAGTTCCCTCCCAGTTCACTCCCAGTACATCCCAGTACTTCACAGTTCCCTCCCAGTACATCCCAGTACGTCCCAGTTCCCCTCAGTACATAACACTTCCCTCCCAGTACATAACAGTACATCCCAGTGTCCTCACGGTACGTCCCAGTTCCCTCCCAGTACATCCCAGTTCCCTCCCAGTTCACTCCCAGTACATAACACTTCCCTCCCAGTACATCCTAGTGATCCTAGGACATTTCAAATCCCTGCCAGTTCCACCCGGTACAACCCAGTACAAGCCTGTACATCCTAGTTCCTCCACGGTACATCCCAGGGCATCCCCGCACATTGTAGTGCCTCCCAGTACATCCCAGTTCCCTCCCAGTACTGGGAGGGAACTGGGATGTACTGGGAGGGACCTGGGACGTAGTGGGAGGGAACTGGGATGTACTGGGATGTAATGGGACGGAACTGGGATGTATTGGGAGGCACTGGGAAAGAAGTGGTAGTGAACCGGGAGGGAATTGGGATGTACGGGGATGAACTGGTAGGAAACTGGGATGTACTGGCATGGAACGGGGATGTATTGGGATGTACAGGAACAGAACTGGAATGTACTGCGATGTACTGGGATGTACTGGGAGCAAACTGGGATTTACTGGGATGTACTGGGAGGAAACTGGGATATACTGGGAGGCACTGGGAGGGAAGTGGGTGTCAACTGGGACATTCCAGTTTCCTCCCAGTACATCCCAGCTCCCTACCAGTGCAGCCCAGTACATCCCAGATCCCTCCCAGTACATCCCAGTTCCCTCCCAGTCCGTCCCAGTACATCCCAGTTCCCTCCCAGTACATCCCAGTTCCCTCACAGTTCACACACAGTTCACTCCCAGTTCCATTCCAGTACAGCCCAGTACATGCCACTTTCCTCCAAGTAAACCCCAGCTCCCTCCCACTACATCCAAGTTCCCTCCCACTTCCCTCTAAGTACATCCCAGTACTTCACAGTTCACTCCCAGTACATCCCAGTTCCCCCTCGGTACATAACAGTTCCCTCCCAATACACCCCAGTACATCCCAGTTCCCTCCCAGTATGTCCCACTACATCCCAGTTCCCTCCCAGTCCATCCCAGTTCCCTCCCAGTAAATCCCAATTCCCAACACTTTCCACCCAGTACATCCCAGTTCCCTCCCAGTACATACCAGTTCCCTCCCAGTACATCCCAGTACTTCACAGTTCCCTCCCAGTTCCCTCCCAGTTCCCTCCCAGTACATCCCAGTTCCCTCTAAGTACATCCCAATACTTCATAGTTCCCTCCCAGCACGTCCCAGTACGTCCCAGTTCCCCTCAGTACATAACACTTCCCTCCCAGTACATAACAGTACATCCCAGTGTCCTCACAGTACGTCCCAGTTCCCTCCCAGTACATCCCAGTTCCCTACCAGTTCACTCCCAATACACAACAGTTACCTCCCAGTACATCCCAGTACATCCCAGTAGATCCTGGTACATCCCAAATCCCTGCCAGTTCCACCTGGTACAACCGAGTATAAGCCTGTACTTCCTAGTTCCTCCACAGTACATCCCAGGGCATCCCCGGACATTGTAGTGCCTCCCAGTACATCCCAGTTCCCTCCCAGTACTGGGAGGGAATTGGGATGTACGGGGAGGTAACTGGGACGTACTGGGAGGGAACTGGGATGTACTGGGATGTAATGGGACGGAACTGGGATGTATTGGGAGGCACTGGGAAAGAAGTGGTAGTGAACCGGGAGGGAATTGGGATGTACGGGGATGAACTGGTAGGAAACTGGGATGTACTGGCATGGAACGGGGATGTATTGGGATGTACAGGAACAGAACTGGAATGTACAGCGATGTATTGGCATGTACTGGCAGCGAGCTGGGATTTACTGGGATGTACTGGGAGGAAACTGGGATATACTGGGAGGAAACTGGGATATACTGGGAGGCATTGGGAGGGAAGTGGGTGTCAACTGGGACATTCCAGTTTCCTCCCAGTACATCCCAGTTCCCTACCAGTGCAGCCCAGTACATCCCAGTTCCCTCCCAGTCCGTCCCAATCCCCTCCCAGTACATCCCAGTTCCCTCCCAGTACATACTAGTTCCCTCCCAGTACATCCCAGTTCCCTCCCAGTTCCCTCCCACTACATCCCAGTACATCCCAGTTCCCTCCCAGTACATCCCAGTTCCCTCCCAGTACATACCAGTTCCCTCCCGGTACATCCCAGTTCCCACCCAGTACATCCTACTACATACCAGTTCCCTCCCAGTTCACTCCCAGTACATCCCAGTACTTCACAGTTCCCTCCCAGTACATCCCAGTACGTCCCAGTTCCCCTCAGTACATAACACTTCCCTCCCAGTACATACCAGTACATCCCAGTGTCCTCACAGTACGTCCCAGTTCCCTCACAGTACATCCCAGTTCCCTACCAGTACATCCCAGTTCCCTCCCTGTTCCTTCCCAGTACATAACAGTTACCTCCCAGTACATCCCAGTAGATCCTGGTACATCCCAAATCCCTGCCAGTTCCACCCGGTACAACCCAGTACAAGCCTGTACATCCTAGTTCCTCCACAGTACATCCCAGGGCATCCCCGCACATTGTAGTGCCTCCCAGTACATCCCAGTTCCCTCCCAGTACTGGGAGGGACCTGGGATGTACTGGGAGGGGCCTGGGATGTACTGGGAGGGAACTGGGATGTACTGGGATGTAATGGGACGGAACTGGGATGTAATGGGACGGAACTGGGAAAGAAGTGGTAGTGAACCGGGAGGGAATTGGGATGTACGGGGATGAACTGGTAGGAAACTGGGATGTACTGGCATGGAACGGGGATGTATTGGGATGTACAGGAACAGAACTGGAATGTACTGCGATGTACTGGCATGTACTGGCAGCGAGCTGGGATTTACTGGGATGTACTGGGAGGAAACTGGGATATACTGGGAGGAAACTGGGATATACTGGGAGGCATTGGGAGGGAAGTGGGTGTCAACTGGGACATTCCAGTTTCCTCCCAGTACATCCCAGTTCCCTACCAGTGCAGCCCAGTACATCCCAGTTCCCTCCCAGTCCGTCCCAATCCCCTCCCAGTACATCCCAGTTCCCTGCCAGTATGTCCCAGTACATCCCAGTTCCCTCCCAGTACATACCAGTTCCCTCCCAGTACATCCCAGTTCCCTCCCAGTTCCCTCCCACTACATCCCAGTACATCCCAGTTCCCTCCCACTACATCCCAGTTCCCTCCCACTACATCCCAGTACATCCTGGTACATCCCAGTTCCCACCCAGTACATCCTACTACATACCAGTTCCCTCCCAGTTCACTCCCAGTACATCCCAGTACTTCACAGTTCCCTCCCAGTACATCCCAGTACGTCCCAGTTCCCCTCAGTACATAACACTTCCCTCCCAGTACATACCAGTACATCCCAGTGTCCTCACGGTACGTCCCAGTTCCCTCCCAGTACATCCCAGTTCCCTCCCAGTTCACTCCCAGTACATAACAGTTACCTCCCAGTACATCCTAGTGATCCTAGGACATTTCAAATCCCTGCCAGTTCCACCCGGTACAACCCAGTACAAGCCTGTACATCCTAGTTCCTCCACGGTACATCCCAGGACATCCCCGCACATTGTAGTGCCTCCCAGTACATCCCAGTTCCCTCCCAGTACTGGGAGGGACCTGGGATGTACTGGGAGGGAACTGGGATGTACTGGGATGTAATGGGACGGAACTGGGATGTATTGGGAGGCACTGGGAAAGAAGTGGTAGTGAACCGGGAGGGAATTGGGATGTACGGGGATGAACTGGTAGGAAACTGGGATGTACTGGCATGGAACGGGGATGTATTGGGATGGACAGGAACGGAACTGGAATGTACGGCGATGTATTGGGATGTACTGGGAGCAAACTGGGATTTACTGGGATGTACTGGGAGGAAACTGGGATATACTGGGAGGAAACTGGGATATACTGGGAGGAACCTGGGAGGGAAGTGGGTGTCAACTGGGACATTCCAGTTTCCTCCCAGTACATCCCAGTTCCCTACCAGTGCAGCCCAGTACATCCCAGATCCCTCCCAGTCCCTCCCAGTACATCCCAGTACATCCCAGTTCCCTCACAGTACATCCCAGTTCCCTCCCAGTTCACACACAGTTCACTCCCAGTTCCATTCCAGTACATCCCAGTACATGCCAGTTGCCTCCCAGTTTCCTCTAAGTACATCCCAGTACTTTAAAGTTCCCTCCCAGTACATCCCAGTTCCCTCACAGTACATCCCAGTACTTCACAGTTCACTCCCACTACATCCCAGTACGTCCCAGTTCCCCCTTGGTACATAACACTTCCCTCCCAATACATCCAAGTTCCCTCCCAGTACATCCCAATCCCACCCAGTACATCCCAGTTCCCTCCCAGTATGTCCCACTACATCCCAGTTCCCTCCCAGTACATCCCAGTTCCCTCCCAGTACATCCCAGTTCCCTACCAGTTCCCTCCCACTACATCCCAGTTCCCTCCCAGTACGTACCAGTTCCCTCCCAGTACATCCCAGTACATCCTGGTACATCCCAGTTCCCACCCAGTACATCCTACTACATACCAGTTCCCTCCCAGTTCACTCCCAGTACATCCCAGTACTTCACAGTTCCATCCCAGTACATCCCAGTACGCACCAGTTCCCCTCAGTACATAACACTTCCTTCCCAGTACATAACAGTACATCCCAGTGTCCTCACAGTACATCCCAGTTCCCTCACAGTACATCCCAGTTCCCTCCCAGTTCAATCCCAGTACATAACAGTTACCTCCCAGTACATCCCAGTACATCCCAGTAGATCCTGGTACATCCCAAATCCCTGCCAGTTCCACCCGGTACAACCCAGTACAAGCCTGTACATCCTAGTTCCTCCACAGTACATCCCAGGGCATCCCCGCACATTGTAGTGCCTCCCAGTACATCCCAGTTCCCTCCCAGTACTGGGAGGGACCTGGGATGTACTGGGAGGGAACTGGGACGTACTGGGAGGGAACTGGGATGTACTGGGATGTAATGGGACGGAACTGGGATGTATTGGGAGGCACTGGGAAAGAAGTGGTAGTGAACCGGGAGGGAATTGGGATGTACGGGGATGAACTGGTAGGAAACTGGGATGTACTGGCATGGAACGGGGATGTATTGGGATGTACAGGAACGGAACTGGAATGTACTGCGATGTACTGGGATGTACTGGGAGCGAGCTGGGATTTACTGGGATGTACTGGGAGGAAACTGGGATATACTGGGAGGAAACTGGGATATACTGGGAGGCATTGGGAGGGAAGTGGGTGTCAACTGGGACATTCCAGTTTCCTCCCAGTACACCCCAGTTCCCTACCAGTGCAGCCCAGTACATCCCAGTTCCCTCCCAGTCCGTCCCAATCCCCACCCAGTACATCCCAGTTCCCTGCCAGTATGTCCCAGTACATCCCAGTTCCCTCCCAGTACATCCCAGTACATCCTGGTACATCCCAGTTCACACCCAGTACATCCTACTACATACCAGTTCCCTCCCATTACATCCCAGTACATCCCAGTACTTCACAGTTCCCTCCCAGTACATCCCAGTACGTCCCAGTACCCCTCAGTACATAACACTTCCCTCCCAGTACATAACAGTACATCCCAGTGTCCTCACAGTACGTCCCAGTTCCCTCCCAGTACATCCCAGTTCCCTCCCAGTACATCCCAGTTCCCTACCAGTACATCCCAGTTACCTCCCTGTTCCTTCCCAGTACATAACAGTTACCTCCCAGTACATCCCAGTACATCCTGGTACATCCCAAATCCCTGCCTGTTCCACCCGGTACAACCCAGTACAAGCCTGTACATCCTAGTTCCTCCACAGTACATCCCAGGGCATCCCCGCACATTGTAGTGCCTCCCAGTACATCCCAGTTCCCTCCCAGTACTGGGAGGGACCTGGGATGTACTGGGAGGGACCTGGGATGTACTGGGAGGGAATTGGGATGTACTGGGATGTAATGGGACGGAACTGGGAAAGAAGTGGTAGTGAACCGGGAGGGAATTGGGATGTACGGGGATGAACTGGTAGGGAACTGGGATGTACTGGCATGGAACGGGGATGTATTGGGATGTACAGGAACAGAACTGGAATGTACAGCGATGTATTGGCATGTACTGGGAGCGAGCTGGGATTTACTGGGATGTACTGGGAGGAAACTGGGATATACTGGGAGGAAACTGGGATATACTGGGAGGCATTGGGAGGGAAGTGGGTGTCAACTGGGACATTCCAGTTTCCTCCCAGTACATCCCAGTTGCCTACCAGTGCAGCCCAGTACATCCCAGTTCCCTCCCAGTCCGTCCCAATCCCCTCCCAGTACATCCCAGTTCCCTGCCAGTATGTCCCAGTACATCCCAGTTCCCTCCCAGTACATACCAGTTCCCTCCCAGTACATCCCAGTTCCCTACCAGTTCCCTCCCACTACATCCCAGTACATCCCAGTTCCCTCCCATTACATACCAGTTCCCTCCCACTACATCCCAGTACATCCTGGTACATCCCAGTTCCCACCCAGTACATCCTACTACATACCAGTTCCCTCCCAGTTCACTCCCAGTACATCCCAGTACTTCACAGTTCCCTCCCAGTACATCCCAGTACGTCCCAGTTCCCCTCAGTACATAACACTTCCCTCCCAGTACATACCAGTACATCCCAGTGTCCTCACGGTACGACCCAGTTCCCTCCCAGTACATCCCAGTTCCCTACCAGTTCACTCCCAGTACATAACAGTTACCTCCCAGTACATCCTAGTAGATCCTAGGACATTTCAAATCCCTGCCAGTTCCACCCGGTACAACCCAGTACAAGCCTGTACATCCTAGTTCCTCCACGGTACATCCCAGGGCATCCCCGCACATTGTAGTGCCTCCCAGTACATCCCAGTTCCCTCCCAGTACTGTAATGGGACGGAACTGGGAAAGAAGTGGTAGTGAACCGGGAGGGAACTGGAATGTACGGGGATGAACTGGTTGGGAACTGGGATGTACTGGCATGGATCGGGGATGTATTGGGATGTACAGGAACGGAACTGGAATGTACTGCGATGTACTGGGATGTACTGGGAGCGAACTGGGATTTACTGGGATGTACTGGGAGGAAACTGGGATATACTGGGAGGCACTGGGAGGGAAGTGGGTGTCAACTGGGACATTCCAGTTTCCTCCCAGTACATCCCAGTTCCCTACCAGTGCATCCCAGTACATCCCAGATCCCTCCCAGTACATCCCAGTTCCCTCCCCGTCCGTCCCAGTACATCCCAGTACATCCCAGTTCCCTCACAGTACATCCCAGTTCCCTCACAGTTCACACACAGTTCACTCCCAGTTCCATTCCAGTACATCCCAGTACATGCCACTTTCCTCCAAGTAAATCCCAGTTCCCTCCCACTACATACCAGTTCCCTCCCACTTCCCGATAAGTACATCCCAGTACTTCACAGTTCACTCCCAGTACATCCCAGTTCCCCCTCGGTACATAACAGTTCCCTCCCAGTACACCCCAGTACATCCCAGTTCCCTCCCAGTATGTCCCACTACATCCCAGTTCCCTCCCAGTCCATCCCAGTTCCCTCCCAGTAAATCCCAATTCCCAACACTTTCCACCCAGTACATCCCAGTTCCCTCCCAGTACATACCAGTTCCCTCTAAGTACATCCCAGTACTTCACAGTTCCCTCCCAGTTCCCTCCCAGTTCCCTCCCAGTACATCCCAGTTCCCTCTAAGTACATCCCAATACTTCATAGTTCCCTCCCAGCACGTCCCAGTACGTCCCAGTTCCCCTCAGTACATAACACTTCCTTCCCAGTACATAACAGTACATCCCAGTGTCCTCACAGTACATCCCAGTTCCCTCCCAGTACATCCCAGTTCTCTCCCAGTTCACTCCCAGTACACAACAGTTACCTCCCAGTACATCCCAGTACATCCCAGTAGATCCTGGTACATCCCAAATCCCTGCCAGTTCCACCCGGTACAACCCAGTACAAGCCTGTACATCCTAGTTCCTCCACAGTACATCCCAGGGCATCCCCGCACATTGTAGTGCCTCCCAGTACATCCCAGGTCCCTCCCAGTACTGGGAGAGACCTGGGATGTACTGGGAGGGAACTGGGACGTACTGGGAGGGAACTGGGATGTACTGGGATGTAATGGGACGGAACTGGGATGTATTGGGAGGCACTGGGAAAGAAGTGGTAGTGAACCGGGAGGGAATTGGGATGTACGGGGATGAACTGGTAGGAAACTGGGATGTACTGGCATGGAACGGGGATGTATTGGGATGGACAGGAACAGAACTGGAATGTACAGCGATGTATTGGCATGTACTGGCAGCGAGCTGGGATTTACTGGGATGTACTGGGAGGAAACTGGGATATACTGGGAGGAAACTGGGATATACTGGGAGGCATTGGGAGGGAAGTGGGTGTCAACTGGGACATTCCAGTTTCCTCCCAGTACATCTCAGTTCCCTACCAGTGCAGCCCAGTACATCCCAGTTCCCTCCCAGTCCGTCCCAATCCCCTCCCAGTACATCCCAGTTCCCTGCCAGTATGTCCCAGTACATCCCAGTTCCCTCCCAGTACATCCCAGTTCCCTCCCAGTACATACCAGTTCCCTCCCAGTTCCCTCCCACTACATCCCAGTACATCCCAGTTCCCTCCCAGTACATACCAGTTCCCTCCCACTACATCCCAGTACATCCTGGTACATCCCAGTTCCCACCCAGTACATCCTACTACATACCAGTTCCCTCCCAGTTCACTCCCAGTACATCCCAGTACTTCACAGTTCCCTCCCAGTACATCCCAGTACGTCCCAGTTCCCCTCAGTACATAACACTTCCCTCCCAGTACATACCAGTACATCCCAGTGTCCTCACAGTACGTCCCAGTTCCCTCCCAGTACATCCCAGTTCCCTCCCAGTTCACTCCCAGTACATAACAGTTACCTCCCAGTACATCCTAGTAGATCCTAGGACATTTCAAATCCCTGCCAGTTCCACCCGGTACAACCCAGTACAAGCCTGTACATCCTAGTTCCTCCACGGTACATCCCAGGGCATCCCCGCACATTGTAGTGCCTCCCAGTACATCCCAGTTCCCTCCCAGTACTGGGAGGGACCTGGGATGTACTGGGAGGGACCTGGGACGTACTGGGAGGGAACTGGGATGTACTGGGATGTAATGGGACGGAACTGGGATGTATTGGGAGGCACTGGGAAAGAAGTGGTAGTGAACCGGGAGAAAATTGGGATGTACGGGGATGAACTGGTAGGAAACTGGGATGTACTGGCATGGAACGGGGATGTATTGGGATGTACAGGAACAGAACTGGAATGTACAGCGATGTATTGGCATGTACTGGCAGCGAGCTGGGATTTACTGGGATGTACTGGGAGGAAACTGGGATATAGTGGGAGGAAACTGGGATATACTGGGAGGCATTGGGAGGGAAGTGGGTGTCAACTGGGACATTCCAGTTTCCTCCCAGTACATCCCAGTTCCCTACCAGTGCAGCCCAGTACATCCCAGTTCCCTCCCAGTCCGTCCCAATCCCCTCCCAGTACATCCCAGTTCCCTGCCAGTATGTCCCAGTACATCCCAGTTCCCTCCCAGTACATACCAGTTCCCTCCCAGTACATCCCAGTTTCCTCCCAGTTCCCTCCCACTACATCCCAGTACATCCCAGTTCCCTCCCAGTACATACCAGTTCCCTCCCAGTACATCCCAGTTCCCTCCCGGTACATCCCAGTTCCCACCCAGTACATCCTACTACATACCAGTTCCCTCCCAGTTCACTCCCAGTACATCCCAGTACTTCACAGTTCCCTCCCAGTACATCCCACTACGTCCCAGTTCCCCTCAGTACATAACACTTCCCTCCCAGTACATAACAGTACATCCCAGTGTCCTCACAGTACGTCCCAGTTCCCTCACAGTACTGGGAGGGAACTGGGATGTACTGGGAGGGAACTGGGATGTACTGGGATGTAATGGGACGGAACTGGGATGTATTGGGAGGCACTGGGAAAGAAGTGGTAGTGAACCGGGAGGGAATCGGGATGTACGGGGATGAACTGGTAGGAAACTGGGATGTACTGGCATGGAACGGGGATGTATTGGGATGGACAGGAACGGAACTGGAATGTACGGCGATGTATTGGGATGTACTGGGAGCAAACTGGGATTTACTGGGATGTACTGGGAGGAAACTGGGATATACTGGGAGGAAACTGGGATATACTGGGAGGAAACTGGGAGGGAAGTGGGTGTCAACTGGGACATTCCAGTTTCCTCCCAGTACATCCCAGTTCCCTACCAGTGCAGCCCAGTACATCCCAGATCCCTCCCAGTCCCTCCCAGTACATCCCAGTACATCCCAGTTCCCTCCCAGTACATCCCAGTTCCCTCCCAGTTCACACACAGTTCACTCCCAGTTCCATTCCAGTATATCCCAGTACATGCCAGTTGCCTCCCAGTTTCCTCTAAGTACATCCCAGTACTTTAAAGTTCCCTCCCAGTACATCCCAGTTCCCTCACAGTACATCCCAGTACTTCACAGTTCACTCCCACTACATCCCAGTACGTCCCAGTTCCCCCTTGGTACATAACACTTCCCTCCCAATACATCCAAGTTCCCTCCCAGTACATCCCAATCCCCTCCCAGTACATCCCAGTACCCTGCCAGTATGTCCCAGTACATCCCAGTTCCCTCCCACTACATCCCAGTTCCCTCCCAGTACATACCAGTTCCCTCCCAGTACATCCCAGTACATCCTGGTACATCCCAGTTCCCACCCAGTACATCCTACTACATACCAGTTCCCTCCCAGTTCACTCCCAGTACATCCCAGTACTTCACAGTTCCATCCCAGTACATCCCAGTACGCACCAGTTCCCCTCAGTACATAACACTTCCCTCCCAGTACATAACAGTACATCCCAGTGTCCTCACAGTACGTCCCAGTTCCCTCACAGTACATCCCAGTTCCCTACCAGTACGTCCCAGTTCCCTCCCAGTTCACTCCCAGTACATAACAGTTACCTCCCAGTACATCCCAGTAGATCCTGGTACATCCCAAATCCCTGCTAGTTCCACCCGGTACAACCCAGTACAAGCCTGCACATCCTAGTTCCTCCACAGTACATCCCAGGGCATCCCCGCACATTGTAGTGCCTCCCAGTACATCCCAGGTCCCTCCCAGTACTGGGAGAGACCTGGGATGTACTGGGAGGGAACTGGGACGTACTGGGAGGGAACTGGGATGTACTGGGATGTAATGGGACGGAACTGGGATGTATTGGGAGGCACTGGGAAAGAAGTGGTAGTGAACCGGGAGGGAATTGGGATGTACGGGGATGAACTGGTAGGAAACTGGGATGTACTGGCATGGAACGGGGATGTATTGGGATGGACAGGAACAGAACTGGAATGTACAGCGATGTACTAGGAGCGAACTGGGATTTACTGGGATGTACTGGGAGGAAACTGGGATATACTGGGAGGAAACTGGGATATACTGGGAGGCATTGGGAGGGAAGTGGGTGTCAACTGGGACATTCCAGTTTCCTCCCAGTACATCCCAGTTCCCTACCAGTGCAGCCCAGTACATCCCAGTTCCCTCCCAGTCCGTCCCAATCCCCTCCCAGTACATCCCAGTTCCCTGCCAGTATGTCCCAGTACATCCCAGTTCCCTCCCAGTACATACCAGTTCCCTCCCAGTACATCCCAGTACATCCTGGTACATCCCAGTTCCCACCCAGTACATCCTACTACATACCAGTTCCCTCCCAGTTCACTCCCAGTACATCCTAGTACTTCACAGTTCCCTCCCAGTACATCCCAGTACGTCCCAGTTCCCCTCAGTACATAACACTTCCCTCCCAGTACATAGCAGTACATCCCAGTGTCCTCACAGTACGTCCCAGTTCCCTCCCAGTACATCCCAGTTCCCTACCAGTACGTCCCAGTTCCCTCCCAGTTCACTCCCAGTACATAACAGTTCCCTCCCAGTACATCCCAGTTCCCTACCAGTACATCCCAGTTACCTCCCTGTTCCTTCCCAGTACATAACAGTTACCTCCCAGTACATCCCAGTAGATCCTGGTACATCCCAAATCCCTGCCAGTTCCACCCGGTACAACCCAGTACAAGCCTGTACATCCTAGTTCCTCCACAGTACATCCCAGGGCATCCCCGCACATTGTAGTGCCTCCCAGTACATCCCAGTTCCCTCCCAGTATGTCCCACTACATCCCAGTTCCCTCCCAGTCCATCCCAGTTCCCTCCCACTAAATCCCAATTCCCAACACTTTCCACCCAGTACATCCCAGTTCCCTCCCAGTACATCCCAGTTCCCTCCCAGTACATCCCAGTACATCCCAGTTCCCTCCCAGTATATCCCAGTTCCCTCTAAGTACATCCCAATACTTCATAGTTCCCTCCCAGCACGTCCCAGTACGTCCCAGTTCCCCTCAGTACATAACACTTCCCTCCCAGTACATAACAGTACATCCCAGTGTCCTCACAGTACATCCCAGTTCCCTCCCAGTACATCCCAGTTCCCTCCCAGTTCACTCCCAGTACACAACAGTTACCTCCCAGTACATCCCAGTACATCCCAGTAGATCCTGGTACATCCCAAATCCCTGCCAGTTCCACCCGGTACAACCCAGTACAAGCCTGTACATCCTAGTTCCTCCACAGTACATCCCAGGGCATCCCCGCACATTGTAGTGCCTCCCAGAACATCCCAGTTCCCTCCCAGTACTGGTAGGGACCTGGGACGTACTGGGAGGGAACTGGGACGTACTGGGAGGGAACTGGGATGTACTGGGATGTAATGGGACGGAACTGGGATGTATTGGGAGGCACTGGGAAAGAAGTGGTAGTGAACCGGGAGGGAATTGGGATGTACGGGGATGAACTGGTAGGAAACTGGGATGTACTGGCATGGAACGGGGATGTATTGGGATGTACAGGAACGGAATTGGAATGATGTACGGCGATGTATTGGGATGTACTGGGAGCGAACTGGGATTTACTGGGATGTACTGGGAGGAAACTGGGATATACTGGGAGGAAACTGGGATATACTGGGAGGCATTGGGAGGGAAGTGGGTGTCAACTGGGACATTCCAGTTTCCTCCCAGTACATCCCAGTTCCCTACCAGTGCAGCCCAGTACATCCCAGTTCCCTCCCAGTCCGTCCCAATCCCCTCCCAGTACATCCCAGTTCCCTCCCACTACATCCCAGTTCCCTCCCACTACATCCCAGTTCCCTCCCAGTACATACCAGTTCCCTCCCAGTTCACTCCCAGTTCACTCCCAGTACATCCTACTACATACCAGTTCCCTCCCAGTTCACTCCCAGTACATCCCAGTACTTCACAGTTCCATCCCAGTACATCCCAGTACGTCCCAGTTCCCCTCAGTACATAACACTTCCCTCCCAGTACATACCAGTACATCCCAGTGTCCTCACGGTACGTCCCAGTTCCCTCCCAGTACATCCCAGTTCCCTACCAGTACGTCCCAGTTCCCTCCCAGTTCACTCCCAGTACATAACAGTTACCTCCCAGTACATCCCAGTAGATCCTGGTACATCCCAAATCCCTGCCAGTTCCACCCGGTACAACCCAGTACAAGCCTGTACATCCTAGTTCCTCCACAGTACATCCCAGGGCATCCCCGCACATTGTAGTGCCTCCCAGTACATCCCAGTTCCCTCCCAGTACTGGGAGGGAACTGGGATGTACTGGGAGGGACCTGGGATGTACTGGGAGGGAACTGGGATGTACTGGGATGTAATGGGACGGAACTGGGATGTATTGGGAGGCACTGGGAAAGAAGTGGTAGTGAACCGGGAGGGAATTGGGATGTACGGGGATGAACTGGTAGGGAACTGGGATGTACTGGCATGGAACGGGGATGTATTGGGATGTACAGGCACGGAACTGGAATGTACTGCGATGTACTGGGATGTACTGGGAGCAAACTGGGATTTACTGGGATGTACTGGGAGGAAACTGGGATATACTGGGAGGCACTGGGAGGGAAGTGGGTGTCAACTGGGACATTCCAGTTTCCTCCCAGTACATCCCAGTTCCCTACCAGTGCAGCCCAGTACATCCCAGATCCCTCCCAGTACATCCCAGATCCCTCCCAGTCTGTCCCAGTACATCCCAGTTCCCTCACAGTACATCCCAGTTCACACACAGTTCACACACAGTTCACTCCCAGTTCCATTCCAGTACAGCCCAGTACATGCCACTTTCCTCCAAGTAAATCCCAGTTCTCTCCCACTACATCCAAGTTCCCTCCCACTTCCCGATAAGTACATCCCAGTACTTCACAGTTCACTCCCAGTACATCCCAGTTCCCCCTCGGTACATAACAATTCCCTCCCAGTACACCACGGTACATCCCAGTTCCCACCCAGTACATCCTACTACATACCAGTTCCCTCCCAGTTCACTCCCAGTACATCCCAGTACTTCACAGTTCCCTCTAAGTACATCCCAGTACGTCCCAGTTCCCCTCAGTACATAACACTTCCCTCCCAGTACATACCAGTACATCCCAGTGTCCTCACACTACGTCCCAGTTCCCTCACAGTACATCCCAGTTCCCTACCAGTACATCCCAGTTCCCTCCCTGTTCCTTCCCAGTACATAACAGTTACCTCCCAGTACATCCCAGTAGATCCTGGTACATCCCAAATCCCTGCTAGTTCCACCCGGTACAACCCAGTACAAGCCTGTACATCCTAGTTCCTCCACAGTACATCCCAGGGCATCCCCGCACATTGTAGTGCCTCCCAGTACATCCCAGTTCCCTCCCAGTATGTCCCACTACATCCCAGTTCCCTCCCAGTACCTCCCAGTTCCCTCTAAGTACATCCCAGTACATCCCAGTTCCCTCCCAGTACATCCCAGTTCCCTCTAAGTACATCCCAGTACTTCACAGTTCCCTCCCAGTTCACTCCCAGTTCCCTCCCAGTACATCCCAGTTCCCTCTAAGTACATCCCAATACTTCATAGTTCCCTCCCAGCACGTCCCAGTACATCCCAGTTCCCCTCAGTACATAACACTTCCCTCCCAATACATACCAGTACATCCCAGTGTCCTCACGGTACGTCCCAGTTCCCTCCCAGTACATCCCAGGTCCCTCCCAGTACTGGGAGGGAACTGGGATGTACTGGGAGGGACCTGGGACGTACTGGGAGGGAACTGGGATGTACTGGGATGTAATGGGACGGAACTGGGATGTATTGGGAGGCACTGGGAAAGAAGTGGTAGTGAACCGGGAGGGAATTGGGATGTACGGGGATGAACTGGTAGGAAACTGGGATGTACTGGCATGGAACGGGGATGTATTGGGATGTACAGGAACGGAACTGGAATGTACTGCGATGTACTGGCATGTACTGGCAGCGAACTGGGATTTACTGGGATGTACTGGGAGGAAACTGGGATATACTGGGAGGAAACTGGGATATACTGGGAGGCATTGGGAGGGAAGTGGGTGTCAACTGGGACATTCCAGTTTCCTCCCAGTACATCCCAGTTCCCTACCAGTGCAACCCAGTACATCCCAGTTCCCTCCCAGTCCGTCCCAATCCCCTCCCAGTACATCCCAGTTCCCTGCCAGTATGTCCCAGTACATCCCAGTTCCCTCCCAGTACATACCAGTTCCCTCCCAGTACATACCAGTTTCCTCCCAGTTCCCTCCCACTACATCCCAGTACATCCCAGTTCCCTCCCACTACATCGCAGTTCCCTCCCAGTACATCCTAGTTCCCTCCCGGTACATCCCAGTTCCCACCCAGTACATCCTACTACATACCAGTTCCCTCCCAGTTCACTCCCAGTACATCCCAGTACTTCACAGTTCCCTCCCAGTACATCCCAGTACGTCCCAGTTCCCCTCAGTACATAACACTTCCCTCCCAGTACATAACAGTACATCCCAGTGTCCTCACAGTACGTCCCAGTTCCCTCACAGTACTGGGAGGGACCTGGGATGTACTGGGAGGGAACTGGGATGTACTGGGATGTAATGGGACGGAACTGGGATGTATTGGGAGGCACTGGGAAAGAAGTGGTAGTGAACCGGGAGGGAATCGGGATGTACGGGGATGAACTGGTAGGAAACTGGGATGTACTGGCATGGAACGGGGATGTATTGGGATGGACAGGAACGGAACTGGAATGTACGGCGATGTATTGGGATGTACTGGGAGCGAACTGGGATTTATTGGGATGTACTGGGAGGAAACTGGGATATACTGGGAGGAAACTGGGATATACTGGGAGGAAACTGGGAGGGAAGTGGGTGTCAACTGGGACATTCCAGTTTCCTCCCAGTACATCCCAGTTCCCTACCAGTGCAGCCCAGTACATCCCAGATCCCTCCCAGTCCCTCCCAGTACATCCCAGTACATACCAGTTCCCTCACAGTACATCCCAGTTCCCTCCCAGTTCACACACAGTTCACTCCCAGTTCCATTCCAGTATATCCCAGTACATGCCAGTTGCCTCCCAGTTTCCTCTAAGTACATCCCAGTACTTTAAAGTTCCCTCCCAGTACATCCCAGTTCCCTCACAGTACATCCCAGTACTTCACAGTTCACTCCCACTACATCCCAGTACGTCCCAGTTCCCCCTTGGTACATAACACTTCCCTCCCAATACATCCAAGTTCCCTCCCAGTACATCCCAATCCCCTCCCAGTACATCCCAGTTCCCTGCCAGTATGTCCCAGTACATACCAGTTACCTCCCAGTACATACCAGTTCCCTCCCAGTACATACCAGTTCCCTCCCAGTTCCCTCCCACTACATCCCAGTTCCCTCCCAGTACATACCAGTTCCCTCCCAGTACATCCCAGTACATCCTGGTACATCCCAGTTCCCACCCAGTACATCCTACTACATACCAGTTCCCTCCCAGTTCACTCCCAGTACATCCCAGTACTTCACAGTTCCATCCCAGTACATCCCAGTACGCACCAGTTCCCCTCAGTACATAACACTTCCCTCCCAGTACATAACAGTACATCCCAGTGTCCTCACAGTACGTCCCAGTTCCCTCACAGTACATCCCAGTTCCCTACCAGTACGTCCCAGTTCCCTCCCAGTTCACTCCCAGTACATAACAGATACCTCCCAGTACATCCCAGTAGATCCTGGTACATCCCAAATCCCTGCTAGTTCCACCCGGTACAACCCAGTACAAGCCTGTACATCCTAGTTCCTCCACAGTACATCCCAGGGCATCCCCGCACATTGTAGTGCCTCCCAGAACATCCCAGTTCCCTCCCAGTACTGGGAGGGACCTGGGACGTACTGGAAGGGAACTGGGACGTACTGGGAGGGAACTGGGATGTACTGGGATGTAATGGGACGGAACTGGGATGTATTGGGAGGCACTGGGAAAGAAGTGGTAGTGAACCGGGAGGGAATTGGGATGTACGGGGATGAACTGGTAGGAAACTGGGATGTACTGGCATGGAACGGGGATGTATTGGGATGGACAGGAACGGAACTGGAATGTACGGCGATGTATTGGGATGTACTGGGAGCGAACTGGGATTTACTGGGATGTACTGGGAGGAAACTGGGATATACTAGGAGGAAACTGGGATATACTGGGAGGCATTGGGAGGGAAGTGGGTGTCAACTGAGACATTCCAGTGTCCTCCCAGTACATCCCAGTTCCCTACCAGTGCAGCCCAGTACATCCCAGTTCCCTCCCAGTCCGTCCCAATCCCCTCCCAGTACATCCCAGTTCCCTCCCAGTACATCCCAGTTCCCTCCCACTACATCCCAGTACATCCCAGTTCCCTCCCAGTACATACCAGTTCCCTCCCAGTACTTCCCAGTTCCCACCCAGTACATCCTACTACATACCAGTTCCCTCCTAGTTCACTCCCAGTACATCCCAGTACTTCACAGTTCCATCCCAGTACATCCCAGTACGTCCCAGTTCCCCTCAGTACATAACACTTCCCTCCCAGTACATACCAGTACATCCCAGTGTCCTCACGGTACGTCCCAGTTCCCTCCCAGTACATCCCAGTTCCCTCCCAGTACATCCCAGTTCCCTCCCTGTTCCTTCCCAGTACATAACAGTTACCTCCCAGTACATCCCAGTACATCCTGGTACATCCCAAATCCCTGCCAGTTCCACCCGGTACAACCCAGTACAAGCCTGTACATCCTAGTTCCTCCACAGTACATCCCAGGGCATCCCCGCACATTGTAGTGCCTCCCAGTACATCCCAGTTCCCTCCCAGTACTGGGAGGGAACTGGGATGTACTGGGAGGGACCTGGGATGTACTGGGAGGGAACTGGGATGTACTGGGATGTAATGGGACGGAACTGGGATGTATTGGGAGGCACTGGGAAAGAAGTGGTAGTGAACCGGGAGGGAATTGGGATGTACGGGGATGAACTGGTAGGGAACTGGGATGTACTGGCATGGAACGGGGATGTATTGGGATGTACAGGCACGGATCTGGAATGTACTGCGATGTACTGGGATGTACTGGGAGCAAACTGGGATTTACTGGGATGTACTGGGAGGAAACTGGGATATACTGGGAGGCACTGGGAGGGAAGTGGGTGTCAACTGGGACATTCCAGTTTCCTCCCAGTACATCCCAGTTCCCTACCAGTGCAGCCCAGTACATCCCAGATCCCTCCCAGTACATCCCAGATCCCTCCCAGTCTGTCCCAGTACATCCCAGTTCCCTCACAGTACATCCCAGTTCACACACAGTTCACACACAGTTCACTCCCAGTTCCATTCCAGTACAGCCCAGTACATGCCACTTTCCTCCAAGTAAATCCCAGTTCTCTCCCACTACATCCAAGTTCCCTCCCACTTCCCGATAAGTACATCCCAGTACTTCACAGTTCACTCCCAGTACATCCCAGTTCCCCCTCGGTACATAACAATTCCCTCCCAGTACACCCCGGTACATCCCAGTTCCCACCCAGTACATCCTACTACATCCCAGTTCCCTCCCAGTACCTCCCAGTTCCCTCTAAGTACATCCCAGTACATCCCAGTTCCCTCCCAGTACATCCCAGTTCCCTCTAAGTACATCCCAGTACTTCACAGTTCCCTCCCAGTTCCCTCCCAGTTCCCTCCCAGTACATCCCAGTTCCCTCTAAGTACATCCCAATACTTCATAGTTCCCTCCCAGCACGTCCCAGTACGTCCCAGTTCCCCTCAGTACATAACACTTCCCTCCCAGTACATACCAGTACATCCCAGTGTCCTCACAGTACATCCCAGTTCCCTCCCAGTACATCCCAGTTCCCTCCCAGTTCACTCCCAGTTCCCTCCCAGTACATCCCAGTTCCCTCTAAGTACATCCCAATACTTCATAGTTCCCTCCCAGCACGTCCCAGTACGTCCCAGTTCCCCTCAGTACATAACACTTCCCTCCCAGTACATACCAGTACATCCCAGTGTCCTCACAGTACATCCCAGTTCCCTCCCAGTACATCCCAGTTCCCTCCCAGTTCACTCCCAGTACACAACAGTTCCCTCCCAGTACATCCCAGTACATCCTAGTAGATCCTAGGACATTTCAAATCCCTGCCAGTTCCACCCGGTACAACCCAGTACAAGCCTGTACATCCTAGTTCCTCCACGGTACATCCCAGGGCATCCCCGCACATTTTAGTGCCTCCCAGTACGTCCCAGTTCCCTCCCAGTCCATCCCAATCCCCTCCCAGTACATCCCAGTTCCCTGCCAGTATGTCCCAGTACATCCCAGTTCCCTCCCAGTACATCCCAGTTCCATCCCACTACATACCAGTTCCCTCCCAGTTCCCTCCCAGTACATACCAGTTCCCTCCCAGTACATCCCAGTACATCCTGGTACATCCCAGTTCCCACCCAGTACATCCTACTACATACCAGTTCCCTCCCAGTTCACTCCCAGCACATCCCCGTACTTCACAGTTCCATCCCAGTACATCCCAGTACGCACCAGTTCCCCTCAGTACATAACACTTCCCTCCCAGTACATACCAGTACATCCCAGTGTCCTCACGGTACGTCCCAGTTCCCTCCCAGTACATCCCAGTTCCCTCCCAGTACATCCCAGTTCCCTCCCTGTTCCTTCCCAGTACATAACAGTTACCTCCCAGTACATCCCAGTAGATCCTGGTACATCCCAAATCCCTGCTAGTTCCACCCGGTACAACCCAGTACAAGCCTGTACATCCTAGTTCCTCCACAGTACATCCCAGGGCATCCCCGCACATTGTAGTGCCTCCCAGTACATCCCAGTTCCCTCCCAGTACTGGGAGGGAACTGGGATGTACTGGGAGGGACCTGGGATGTACTGGGAGGGAACTGGGATGTACTGGGATGTAATGGGACGGAACTGGGATGTATTGGGAGGCACTGGGAAAGAAGTGGTAGTGAACCGGGAGGGAATTGGGATGTACGGGGATGAACTGGTAGGGAACTGGGATGTACTGGCATGGAACGGGGATGTATTGGGATGTACAGGCACGGAACTGGAATGTACTGCGATGTACTGGGATGTACTGGGAGCAAACTGGGATTTACTGGGATGTACTGGGAGGAAACTGGGATATACTGGGAGGCACTGGGAGGGAAGTGGGTGTCAACTGGGACATTCCAGTTTCCTCCCAGTACATCCCAGTTCCCTACCAGTGCAGCCCAGTACATCCCAGATCCCTCCCAGTACATCCCAGATCCCTCCCAGTCTGTCCCAGTACATCCCAGTTCCCTCACAGTACATCCCAGTTCACACACAGTTCACACACAGTTCACTCCCAGTTCCATTCCAGTACAGCCCAGTACATGCCACTTTCCTCCAAGTAAATCCCAGTTCTCTCCCACTACATCCAAGTTCCCTCCCACTTCCCGATAAGTACATCCCAGTACTTCACAGTTCACTCCCAGTAGATCCCAGTTCCCCCTCGGTACATAACAGTTCCCTCCCAGTACACCCCAGTACATCCCAGTTCCCTCCCAGTATGTCCCACTACATCCCAGTTCCCTCCCAGTACCTCCCAGTTCCCTCTAAGTACATCCCAGTACATCCCAGTTCCCTCCCAGTACATCCCAGTTCCCTCTAAGTACATCCCAGTACTTCACAGTTCCCTCCCAGTTCACTCCCAGTTCCCTCCCAGTACATCCCAGTTCCCTCTAAGTACATCCCAATACTTCATAGTTCCCTCCCAGCACGTCCCAGTACGTCCCAGTTCCCCTCAGTACATATACTTCCCTCCCAGTACATACCAGTACATCCCAGTGTCCTCACGGTACGTCCCAGTTCCCTCCCAGTACATCCCAGTTCCCTCCCAGTTCCCTCCCAGTACATAACAGTTACCTCCCAGTACATCCTAGTAGATCCTAGGACATTTCAAATCCCTGCCAGTTCCACCCGGTACAACCCAGTACAAGCCTGTACATCCTAGTTCCTCCACGGTACATCCCAGGGCATCCCCGCACATTGTAGTGCCTCCCAGTACGTCCCAGGTCCCTCCCAGTACTGGGAGGGACCTGGGATGTACTGGGAGGGACCTGGGACGTACTGGGAGGGAACTGGGATGTACTGGGATGTAATGGGACGGAACTGGGATGTATTGGGAGGCACTGGGAAAGAAGTGGTAGTGAACCGGGAGGGAATTGGGATGTACGGGGATGAACTGGTAGGAAACTGGGATGTACTGGCATGGAACGGGGATGTATTGGGATGTACAGGAACGGAACTGGAATGTACAGCAATGTATTGGCATGTACTGGCAGCGAGCTGGGATTTACTGGGATGTACTGGGAGGAAACTGGGATATACTGGGAGGAAACTGGGATATACTGGGAGGCATTGGGAGGGAAGTGGGTGTCAACTGGGACATTCCAGTTTCCTCCCAGTACATCCCAGTTCCCTACCAGTGCAGCCCAGTACATCCCAGTTCCCTCCCAGTCCGTCCCAATCCCCTCCCAGTACATCCCAGTTCCCTGCCAGTATGTCCCAGTACATCCCAGTTCCCTCCCAGTACATACCAGTTCCCTCCCAGTACATACCAGTTTCCTCCCAGTTCCCTCCCACTACATCCCAGTACATCCCAGTTCCCTCCCAGTACATACCAGTTCCCTCCCAGTACATCCCAGTTCCCTCCCGGTACATCCCAGTTCCCACCCAGTACATCCTACTACATACCAGTTCCCTCCCAGTTCACTCCCAGTACATCCCAGTACTTCACAGTTCCCTCCCAGTACATCCCAGTACGTCCCAGTTCCCCTCAGTACATAACACTTCCCTCCCAGTACATAACAGTACATCCGAGTTCCCTCCCAGTACATCCCAGTTCCCTCCCAGTACTGTGAGGGAACTGGGACGTACTGTGAGGACACTGGGATGTACTGGGATGTAATGGGACGGAACTGGGATGTATTGGGAGGCACTGGGAAAGAAGTGGTAGTGAACCGGGAGGGAATCGGGATGTACGGGGATGAACTGGTAGGAAACTGGGATGTACTGGCATGGAACGGGGATGTATTGGGATGGACAGGAACGGAACTGGAATGTACGGCGATGTATTGGGATGTACTGGGAGCGAACTGGGATTTATTGGGATGTACTGGGAGGAAACTGGGATATACTGGGAGGAAACTGGGATATACTGGGAGGCATTGGGAGGGAAGTGGGTGTCAACTGGGACATTCCAGTTTCCTCCCAGTACATCCCAGTTCCCTACCAGTGCAGCCCAGTACATCCCAGTTCCCTCCAGTCCGTCCCAATCCCCTCCCAGTACATCCCAGTTCCCTGCCAGTATGTCCCAGTACATCCCAGTTCCCTCCCACTACATCCCAGTACATCCTGGTACATCCCAGTTCCCACCCAGTACATCCTACTACATACCAGTTCCCTCCCAGTTCACTCCCAGTACATCCCAGTACTTCACAGTTCCCTCCCAGTACATCCCAGTACGTCCCAGTTCCCCTCAGTACATAACACTTCCCTCCCAGTACATACCAGTACATCCCAGTGTCCTCACGGTACGTCCCAGTTCCCTCCCAGTACATCCCAGTTCCCTCCCAGTACATCCCAGTTACCTCCCTGTTCCTTCCCAGTACATAACAGTTACCTCCCAGTACATCCCAGTAGATCCTGGTACATCCCAAATCCCTGCCAGTTCCACCCGGTACAACCCAGTACAAGCCTGTACATCCTAGTTCCTCACCAGTACATCCCAGGGCATCCCCGCACATTGTAGTGCCTCCCAGTACATCCCAGTTCCCTCCCAGTATGTCCCAGTACATCCCAGTTCCCTCCCACTAAATCCCAATTCCCAACACTTTCCACCCAGTACATCCCAGTTCCCTCCCAGTACATCCCAGTTCCCTCTAAGTACATCCCAGTACTTCACAGTTCCCTCCCAGTTCACTCCCAGTTCCCTCCCAGTACATCCCAGTTCCCTCTAAGTACATCCCAATACTTCATATTTCCCTCCCAGCACGTCCCAGTACGTCCCAGTTCCCCTCAGTACATAACACTTCCCTCCCAGTACATACCAGTACATCCCAGTGTCCTCACAGTACATCCCAGTTCCCTACCAGTACATCCCAGTTCCCTCCCAGTTCACTCCCAGTACACAACAGTTACCTCCCAGTACATCCCAGTACATCCTAGTAGATCCTAGGACATTTCAAATCCCTGCCAGTTCCACCCGGTACAACCCAGTACAAGCCTGTACATCCTAGTTCCTCCACAGTACATCCCAGGGCATCCCCGCACATTGTAGTGCCTCCCAGAACATCCCAGTTCCCTCCCAGTACTGGTAGGGACCTGGGACGTACTGGGAGGGAACTGGGACGTACTGGGAGGGACCTGGGATGTACTGGGATGTAATGGGACGGAACTGGGATGTATTGGGAGGCACTGGGAAAGAAGTGGTAGTGAACCGGGAGGGAATTGGGATGTACGGGGATGAACTGGTAGGAAACTGGGATGTACTGGCATGGAACGGGGATGTATTGGGATGTACAGGAACGGAACTGGAATGTACGGCGATGTATTGGCATGTACTGGGAGCGAACTGGGATTTACTGGGATGTACTGGGAAGAAACTGGGATATACTGGGAGGAAACTGGGATATACTGGGAGGAAACTGGGATATACTGGGAGGCATTGGGAGGGAAGTGGGTGTCAACTGGGACATTCCAGTGTCCTCCCAGTACATCCCAGTTCCCTACCAGTGCAGCCCAGTACATCCCAGTTCCCTCCCAGTCCGTCCCAATCCCCTCCCAGTACATCCCAGATCCCTCCCAGTACATCCCAGTACATCCCAGTTCCCTCCCAGTACATACCAGTTCCCTCCCAGTACATCCCAGTTCCCACCCAGTACATCCTACTACATACCAGTTCCCTCCTAGTTCACTCCCAGTACATCCCAGTACTTCACAGTTCCATCCCAGTACATCCCAGTACGTCCCAGTTCCCCTCAGTACATAACACTTCCCTCCCAGTACATACCAGTACATCCCAGTGTCCTCACGGTACGTCCCAGTTCCCTCCCAGTACATCCCAGTTCCCTCCCAGTACATCCCAGTTCCCTCCCTGTTCCTTCCCAGTACATAACAGTTACCTCCCAGTACATCCCAGTAGATCCTGGTACATCCCAAATCCCTGCTAGTTCCACCCGGTACAACCGAGTACAAGCCTGTACATCCTAGTTCCTCCACAGTACATCCCAGGGCATCCCCGCACATTGTAGTGCCTCCCAGTACATCCCAGTTCCCTCCCAGTACTGGGAGGGAACTGGGATGTACTGGGAGGGACCTGGGATGTACTGGGAGGGAACTGGGATGTACTGGGATGTAATGGGACGGAACTGGGATGTATTGGGAGGCACTGGGAAAGAAGTGGTAGTGAACCGGGAGGGAATTGGGATGTACGGGGATGAACTGGTAGGGAACTGGGATGTACTGGCATGGAACGGGGATGTATTGGGATGTACAGGCACGGAACTGGAATGTACTGCGATGTACTGGGATGTACTGGGAGCAAACTGGGATTTACTGGGATGTACTGGGAGGAAACTGGGATATACTGGGAGGCACTGGGAGGGAAGTGGGTGTCAACTGGGACATTCCAGTTTCCTCCCAGTACATCCCAGTTCCCTACCAGTGCAGCCCAGTACATCCCAGATCCCTCCCAGTACATCCCAGATCCCTCCCAGTCTGTCCCAGTACATCCCAGTTCCCTCACAGTACATCCCAGTTCACACACAGTTCACACACAGTTCACTCCCAGTTCCATTCCAGTACAGCCCAGTACATGCCACTTTCCTCCAAGTAAATCCCAGTTCTCTCCCACTACATCCAAGTTTCCTCCCACTTCCCGATAAGTACATCCCAGTACTTCACAGTTCACTCCCAGTACATCCCAGTTCCCCCTCGGTACATAACAATTCCCTCCCAGTACACCACGGTACATCCCAGTTCCCACCCAGTACATCCTACTACATCCCAGTTCCCTCCCAGTACCTCCCAGTTCCCTCTAAGTACATCCCAGTACATCCCAGTTCATTCCCAGTACATCCCAGTTCCCTCTAAGTACATCCCAGTACTTCACAGTTCCCTCCCAGTTCCCTCCCAGTTCCCTCCCAGTTCCCTCCCAGTTCCCTCCCAATCCGTCCCAGTACATCCCAGTACATCCCAGTTCCCTCACAGTACATCCCAGTTCCCTCACAGTTCACACACAGTTCACTCCCAGTTCCATTCCAGTACATCCCAGTACATGCCACTTTCCTCCAAGTAAACCCCAGTTCCCTCCCACTACATCCAAGTTCCCTCCCACTTCCCGATAAGTACATCCCAGTACTTCACAGTTCCCTCCCAGTACATCCCAGTTCCCCTCAGTACATAACACTTCCCTCCCAGTACATACCAGTACATCCCAGTGTCCTCACAGTACGTCCCAGTTCCCTCCCAGTACATCCCAGTTCCCTCCCAGTACATCCCAGTTCCCTCCCTGTTCCTTCCCAGTACATAACAGTTACCTCCCAGTACATCCCAGTAGATCCTGGTACATCCCAAATCCCTGCTAGTTCCACCCGGTACAACCGAGTACAAGCCTGTACATCCTAGTTCCTCCACAGTACATCCCAGGGCATCCCCGCACATTGTAGTGCCTCCCAGTACATCCCAGGTCCCTCCCAGTACTGGGAGGGAACTGGGATGTACTGGGAGGGACCTGGGATGTACTGGGAGGGAACTGGGATGTACTGGGATGTAATGGGACGGAACTGGGATGTATTGGGAGGCACTGGGAAAGAAGTGGTAGTGAACCGGGAGGGAATTGGGATGTACGGGGATGAACTGGTAGGGAACTGGGATGTACTGGCATGGAACGGGGATGTATTGGGATGTACAGGCACGGAACTGGAATGTACTGCGATGTACTGGGATGTACTGGGAGCAAACTGGGATTTACTGGGATGTACTGGGAGGAAACTGGGATATACTGGGAGGCACTGGGAGGGAAGTGGGTGTCAACTGGGACATTCCAGTTTCCTCCCAGTACATCCCAGTTCCCTACCAGTGCAGCCCAGTACATCCCAGATCCCTCCCAGTACATCCCAGATCCCTCCCAGTCTGTCCCAGTACATCCCAGTTCCCTCACAGTACATCCCAGTTCACACACAGTTCACACACAGTTCACTCCCAGTTCCATTCCAGTACAGCCCAGTACATGCCACTTTCCTCCAAGTAAATCCCAGTTCTCTCCCACTACATCCAAGTTCCCTCCCACTTCCCGATAAGTACATCCCAGTACTTCACAGTTCACTCCCAGTACATCCCAGTTCCCCCTCGGTACATAACAATTCCCTCCCAGTACACCCCGGTACATCCCAGTTCCCACCCAGTACATCCTACTACATCCCAGTTCCCTCCCAGTACATACCAGTTCCCTCCCAGTACATCCCAGTACATCCCAGTTCCCTCCCAGTACATCCCAGTTCCCTCTAAGTACATCCCAGTACTTCACAGTTCCCTCCCAGTTCACTCCCAGTTCCCTCCCAGTACATCCCAGTTCCCTCTAAGTACATCCCAATACTTCATAGTTCCCTCCCAGCACGTCCCAGTACGTCCCAGTTCCCCTCAGTACATAACACTTCCCTCCCAGTACATACCAGTACATCCCAGTGTCCTCACAGTACATCCCAGTTCCCTCCCAGCACATCCCAGTTCCCTCCCAGTTCACTCCCAGTACACAACAGTTACCTCCCAGTACATCCCAGTACATCCCAGTAGATCCTGGTACATCCCAAATCCCTGCCAGTTGCACCCGGTACAACCCAGTACAAGCCTGTACATCCTAGTTCCTCCACGGTACATCCCAGGGCATCCCCGCACATTTTAGTGCCTCCCAGTACGTCCCAGGTCCCTCCCAGTACTGGGAGGGAACTGGGACGTACTGGGAGGGAACTGGGACGTACTGGGAGGGAACTGGGACGTACTGGGAGGGAACTGGGATGTACTGGGATGTAATGGGACGGAACTGGGATGTATTGGGAGGCACTGGGAAAGAAGTGGTAGTGAACCGGGAGGGAATTGGGATGTACGGGGATGAACTGGTAGGAAACTGGGATGTACTGGCATGGAACGGGGATGTATTGGGATGTACAGGAACGGAACTGGAATGTACAGCGATGTATTGGCATGTACTGGCAGCGAGCTGGGATTTACTGGGATGTACTGGGAGGAAACTGGGATATACTGGGAGGCACTGGGAGGGAAGTGGGTGTCAACTGGGACATTCCAGTTTCCTCCCAGTACATCCCAGTTCCCTACCAGTGCAGCCCAGTACATCCCAGATCCCTCCCAGTACATCCCAGATCCCTCCCAGTACATCCCAGATCCCTCCCAGTCTGTCCCAGTACATCCCAGTTCCCTCACAGTACATCCCAGTTCACACACAGTTCACACACAGTTCACTCCCAGTTCCATTCCAGTACAGCCCAGTACATGCCACTTTCCTCCAAGTAAATCCCAGTTCTCTCCCACTACATCCAAGTTCCCTCCCACTTCCCGATAAGTACATCCCAGTACTTCACAGTTCACTCCCAGTACATCCCAGTTCCCCCTCGGTACATAACAATTCCCTCCCAGTACACCCCGGTACATCCCAGTTCCCACCCAGTACATCCTACTACATCCCAGTTCCCTCCCAGTACCTCCCAGTTCCCTCTAAGTACATCCCAGTACATCCCAGTTCCCTCCCAGTACATCCCAGTTCCCTTTAAGTACATCCCAGTACTTCACAGTTCCCTCCCAGTTCACTCCCAGTTCCCTCCCAGTACATCCCAGTTCCCTCTAAGTACATCCCAATACTTCATAGTTACCTCCCAGCACGTCCCAGTACGTCCCAGTTCCCCTCAGTACATAACACTTCCCTCCCAGTACATACCAGTACATCCCAGTGTCCTCACAGTACATCCCAGTTCCCTCCCAGTACATCCCAGTTCCCTCCCAGTTCACTCCCAGTACACAACAGTTCCCTCCCAGTACATCCCAGTACATCCTAGTAGATCCTAGGACATTTCAAATCCCTGCCAGTTCCACCCGGTACAACCCAGTACAAGCCTGTACTTCCTAGTTCCTCCACGGTACATCCCAGGGCATCCCCGCACATTTTAGTGCCTCCCAGTACGTCCCAGGTCCCTCCCAGTACTGGGAGGGAACTGGGACGTACTGGGAGGGAACTGGGACGTACTGGGAGGGAACTGGGATGTACTGGGATGTAATGGGACGGAACTGGGATGTATTGGGAGGCACTGGGAAAGAAGTGGTAGTGAACCGGGAGGGAATTGGGATGTACGGGGATGAACTGGTAGGGAACTGGGATGTACTGGCATGGAACGGGGATGTATTGGGATGGACAGGAACGGAACTGGAATGTACTGCGATGTATTGGCATGTACTGGCAGCGAGCTGGGATTTACTGGGATGTACTGGGAGGAAACTGGGATATACTGGGAGGCACTGGGAGGGAAGTGGGTGTCAACTGGGACATTCCAGTTTCCTCCCAGTACATCCCAGTTCCCTACCAGTGCAGCCCAGTACATCCCAGTTCCCTCCCAGTCCGTCCCAATCCCCTCCCAGTACATCCCAGTTCCCTGCCAGTATGTCCCAGTACATCCCAGTTCCCTCCCAGTACATCCCAGTTCCATCCCACTACATCCCAGTTCCCTCCCAGTTCCCTCCCACTACATACCAGTTCCCTCCCAGTACATCCCAGTACATCCTGGTACATCCCAGTTCCCACCCAGTACATCCTACTACATACCAGTTCCCTCCCAGTTCACTCCCAGCACATCCCCGTACTTCACAGTTCCATCCCAGTACATCCCAGTACGCACCAGTTCCCCTCAGTACATAACACTTCCCTCCCAGTACATAACAGTACATCCCAGTGTCCTCACAGTACGTCCCAGTTCCCTCACAGTACTGGGAGGGAACTGGGATGTACTGGGAGGGAACTGGGATGTACTGGGATGTAATGGGACGGAACTGGGATGTATTGGGAGGCACTGGGAAAGAAGTGGTAGTGAACCGGGAGGGAATCGGGATGTACGGGGATGAACTGGTAGGAAACTGGGATGTACTGGCATGGAACGGGGATGTATTGGGATGGACAGGAACGGAACTGGAATGTACGGCGATGTATTGGGATGTACTGGGAGCGAACTGGGATTTATTGGGATGTACTGGGAGGAAACTGGGATATACTGGGAGGAAACTGGGATATACTGGGAGGAAACTGGGAGGGAAGTGGGTGTCAACTGGGACATTCCAGTTTCCTCCCAGTACATCCCAGTTCCCTACCAGTGCAGCCCAGTACATCCCAGATCCCTCCCAGTCCCTCCCAGTACATCCCAGTACATCCCAGTTCCCTCACAGTACATCCCAGTTCCCTCCCAGTTCACACACAGTTCACTCCCAGTTCCATTCCAGTACATCCCAGTACATGCCAGTTGCCTCCCAGTTTCCTCTAAGTACATCCCAGTACTTTAAAGTTCCCTCCCAGTACATCCCAGTTCCCTCACAGTACATCCCAGTACTTCACAGTTCACTCCCACTACATCCCAGTACGTCCCAGTTCCCCCTTGGTACATAACACTTCCCTCCCAATACATCCAAGTTCCCTCCCAGTACATCCCAATCCCCTCCCAGTACATCCCAGTTCCCTGCCAGTATGTCCCAGTACATCCCAGTTCCCTCCCAGTACATACCAGTTCCCTCCCAGTACATCCCAGTTCCCTCCCAGTTCCCTCCCACTACATCCCAGTTCCCTCCCAGTACATACCAGTTCCCTCCCAGTACATCCCAGTACATCCTGGTACATCCCAGTTCCCACCCAGTACATCCTACTACATACCAGTTCCCTCCCAGTTCACTCCCAGTACATCCCAGTACTTCACAGTTCCATCCCAGTACATCCCAGTACGCACCAGTTCCCCTCAGTACATAACACTTCCCTCCCAGTACATAACAGTACATCCCAGTGTCCTCACAGTACGTCCCAGTTCCCTCACAGTACATCCCAGTTCCCTACCAGTACGTCCCAGTTCCCTCCCAGTTCACTCCCAGTACATAACAGTTACCTCCCAGTACATCCCAGTAGATCCTGGTACATCCCAAATCCCTGCTAGTTCCACCCGGTACAACCCAGTACAAGCCTGTACATCCTAGTTCCTCCACAGTACATCCCAGGGCATCCCCGCACATTGTAGTGCCTCCCAGTACATCCCAGTTCCCTCCCAGTACTGGGAGGGACCTGGGATGTACTGGGAGGGAACTGGGACGTACTGGGAGGGAACTGGGATGTACTGGGATGTAATGGGACGGAACTGGGATGTATTGGGAGGCACTGGGAAAGAAGTGGTAGTGAACCGGGAGGGAATTGGGATGTACGGGGATGAACTGGTAGGAAACTGGGATGTACTGGCATGGAACGGGGATGTATTGGGATGGACAGGAACGGAACTGGAATGTACTGCGATGTACTGGGATGTACTGGGAGCGAACTGGGATTTACTGGGATGTACTGGGAGGAAACTGGGATATACTGGGAGGAAACTGGGATATACTGGGAGGCATTGGGAGGGAAGTGGGTGTCAACTGGGACATTCCAGTTCCCTCCCAGTCCGTCCCAATCCCCTCCCAGTACATCCCAGTTCCCTGCCAGTATGTCCCAGTACATCCCAGTTCCCTCCCAGTACATACCAGTTCCCTCCCAGTACATCCCAGTTCCCTCCCGGTACATCCCAGTTCCCACCCAGTACATCCTACTACATACCAGTTCCCTCCCAGTTCACTCCCAGTACATCCCAGTACTTCACAGTTCCCTCCCAGTACATCCCAGTACGTCCCAGTTCCCCTCAGTACATAACACTTCCCTCCCAGTACATACCAGTACATCCCAGTGTCCTCACGGTACGTCCCAGTTCCCTCCCAGTACATCCCAGTTCCCTACCAGTACATCCCAGTTACCTCCCTGTTCCTTCCCAGTACATAACAGTTACCTCCCAGTACATCCCAGTAGATCCTGGTACATCCCAAATCCCTGCCAGTTCCACCCGGTACAACCCAGTACAAGCCTGTACATCCTAGTTCCTCCACAGTACATCCCAGGGCATCCCCGCACATTGTAGTGCCTCCCAGTACATCCCAGTTCCCTCCCAGTATGTCCCACTACATCCCAGTTCCCTCCCAGTCCATCCCAGTTCCCTCCCACTAAATCCCAATTCCCAACACTTTCCACCCAGTACATCCCAGTTCCCTCCCAGTACATCCCAGTTCCCTCTAAGTACATCCCAGTACTTCACAGTTCCCTCCCAGTTCACTCCCAGTTCCCTCCCAGTACATCCCAGTTCCCTCTAAGTACATCCCAATACTTCATAGTTCCCTCCCAGCACGTCCCAGTACGTCCCAGTTCCCCTCAGTACATAACACTTCCCTCCCAGTACATACCAGTACATCCCAGTGTCCTCACAGTACATCCCAGTTCCCTCCCAGTACATCCCAGTTCCCTCCCAGTTCACTCCCAGTACACAACAGTTACCTCCCAGTACATCCCAGTACATCCTAGTAGATCCTAGGACATTTCAAATCCCTGCCAGTTCCACCCGGTACAACCCAGTACAAGCCTGTACATCCTAGTTCCTCCACAGTACATCCCAGGGCATCCCCGCACATTGTAGTGCCTCCCAGAACATCCCAGTTCCCTCCCAGTACTGGGAGGGACCTGGGACGTACTGGGAGGGAACTGGGATGTACTGGGATGTAATGGGACGGAACTGGGATGTATTGGGAGGCACTGGGAAAGAAGTGGTAGTGAACCGGGAGGGAATTGGGATGTACGGGGATGAACTGGTAGGAAACTGGGATGTACTGGCATGGAACGGGGATGTATTGGGATGGACAGGAACGGAACTGGAATGTACGGCGATGTATTGGGATGTACTGGGAGCGAACTGGGATTTACTGGGATGTACTGGGAGGAAACTGGGATATACTAGGAGGAAACTGGGATATACTGGGAGGCATTGGGAGGGAAGTGGGTGTCAACTGGGACATTCCAGTGTCCTCCCAGTACATCCCAGTTCCCTACCAGTGCAGCCCAGTACATCCCAGTTCCCTCCCAGTCCGTCCCAATCCCCTCCCAGTACATCCCAGTTCCCTCCCAGTACATCCCAGTTCCCTCCCACTACATCCCAGTACATCCCAGTTCCCTCCCAGTACATACCAGTTCCCTCCCAGTACTTCCCAGTTCCCACCCAGTACATCCTACTACATACCAGTTCCCTCCTAGTTCACTCCCAGTACATCCCAGTACTTCACAGTTCCATCCCAGTACATCCCAGTACGTCCCAGTTCCCCTCAGTACATAACACTTCCCTCCCAGTACATACCAGTACATCCCAGTGTCCTCACGGTACGTCCCAGTTCCCTCCCAGTACATCCCCGTTCCCTCCCAGTACATCCCAGTTCCCTCCCTGTTCCTTCCCAGTACATAACAGTTACCTCCCAGTACATCCTGGTACATCCCAAATCCCTGCCAGTTCCACCCGGTACAACCCAGTACAAGCCTGTACATCCTAGTTCCTCCACAGTACATCCCAGGGCATCCCCGCACATTGTAGTGCCTCCCAGTACATCCCAGTTCCCTCCCAGTACTGGGAGGGAACTGGGATGTACTGGGAGGGACCTGGGATGTACTGGGAGGGAACTGGGATGTACTGGGATGTAATGGGACGGAACTGGGATGTATTGGGAGGCACTGGGAAAGAAGTGGTAGTGAACCGGGAGGGAATTGGGATGTACGGGGATGAACTGGTAGGGAACTGGGATGTACTGGCATGGAACGGGGATGTATTGGGATGTACAGGCACGGAACTGCAATGTACTGCGATGTACTGGGATGTTCTGGGAGCAAACTGGGATTTACTGGGATGTACTGGGAGGAAACTGGGATATACTGGGAGGCACTGGGAGGGAAGTGGGTGTCAACTGGGACATTCCAGTTTCCTCCCAGTACATCCCAGTTCCCTACCAGTGCAGCCCAGTACATCCCAGATCCCTCCCAGTACATCCCAGATCCCTCCCAGTCTGTCCCAGTACATCCCAGTTCCCTCTAAGTACATCCCAGTACATCCCAGTTCCCTCCCAGTACATCCCAGTTCCCTCTAAGTACATCCCAGTACTTCACAGTTCCCTCCCAGTTCCCTCCCAGTACATCCCAGTTCCCTCCCAGTCCGTCCCAGTACATCCCAGTACATCCCAGTTCCCTCACAGTACATCCCAGTTCCCTCACAGTTCACACACAGTTCACTCCCAGTTCCATTCCAGTACATCCCAGTACATGCCACTTTCCTCCAAGTAAACCCCAGTTCCCTCCCACTACATCCAAGTTCCCTCCCACTTCCCGATAAGTACATCCCAGTACTTCACAGTTCCCTCCCAGTACATCCCAGTTCCCCTCAGTACATCCCAGTTCCCCTCAGTACATAACACTTCCCTCCCAGTACATACCAGTACATCCCAGTGTCCTCACACTACGTCCCAGTTCCCTCCCAGTACATCCCCGTTCCCTCCCAGTACATCCCAGTTCCCTCCCTGTTCCTTCCCAGTACATAACAGTTACCTCCCAGTACATCCTGGTACATCCCAAATCCCTGCTAGTTCCACCCGGTACAACCCAGTACAAGCCTGTACATCCTAGTTCCTCCACAGTACATCCCAGGGCATCCCCGCACATTGTAGTGCCTCCCAGTACATCCCAGTTCCCTCCCAGTACTGGGAGGGAACTGGGATGTACTGGGAGGGACCTGGGACGTACTGGGAGGGAACTGGGATGTACTGGGATGTAATGGGACGGAACTGGGATGTATTGGGAGGCACTGGGAAAGAAGTGGTAGTGAACCGGGAGGGAATTGGGATGTACGGGGATGAACTGGTAGGAAACTGGGATGTACTGGCATGGAACGGGGATGTATTGGGATGTACAGGAACGGAACTGGAATGTACAGCAATGTATTGGCATGTACTGGCAGCGAGCTGGGATTTACTGGGATGTACTGGGAGGAAACTGGGATATACTGGGAGGAAACTGGGATATACTGGGAGGCATTGGGAGGGAAGTGGGTGTCAACTGGGACATTCCAGTTTCCTCCCAGTACATCCCAGTTCCCTACCAGTGCAGCCCAGTACATCCCAGTTCCCTCCCAGTCCGTCCCAATCCCCTCCCAGTACATCCCAGTTCCCTGCCAGTATGTCCCAGTACATCCCAGTTCCCTCCCAGTACATACCAGTTCCCTCCCAGTACATACCAGTTTCCTCCCAGTTCCCTCCCACTACATCCCAGTACATCCCAGTTCCCTCCCAGTACATACCAGTTCCCTCCCAGTACATCCCAGTTCCCTCCCGGTACATCCCAGTTCCCACCCAGTACATCCTACTACATACCAGTTCCCTCCCAGTTCACTCCCAGTACATCCCAGTACTTCACAGTTCCCTCCCAGTACATCCCAGTACGTCCCAGTTCCCCTCAGTACATAACACTTCCCTCCCAGTACATAACAGTACATCCGAGTTCCCTCCCAGTACATCCCAGTTCCCTCCCAGTACTGTGAGGGAACTGGGACGTACTGTGAGGACACTGGGATGTACTGGGATGTAATGGGACGGAACTGGGATGTATTGGGAGGCACTGGGAAAGAAGTGGTAGTGAACCGGGAGGGAATCGGGATGTACGGGGATGAACTGGTAGGAAACTGGGATGTACTGGCATGGAACGGGGATGTATTGGGATGGACAGGAACGGAACTGGAATGTACGGCGATGTATTGGGATGTACTGGGAGCGAACTGGGATTTATTGGGATGTACTGGGAGGAAACTGGGATATACTGGGAGGAAACTGGGATATACTGGGAGGCATTGGGAGGGAAGTGGGTGTCAACTGGGACATTCCAGTTTCCTCCCAGTACATCCCAGTTCCCTACCAGTGCAGCCCAGTACATCCCAGTTCCCTCCAGTCCGTCCCAATCCCCTCCCAGTACATCCCAGTTCCCTGCCAGTATGTCCCAGTACATCCCAGTTCCCTCCCACTACATCCCAGTACATCCTGGTACATCCCAGTTCCCACCCAGTACATCCTACTACATACCAGTTCCCTCCCAGTTCACTCCCAGTACATCCCAGTACTTCACAGTTCCCTCCCAGTACATCCCAGTACGTCCCAGTTCCCCTCAGTACATAACACTTCCCTCCCAGTACATACCAGTACATCCCAGTGTCCTCACGGTACGTCCCAGTTCCCTCCCAGTACATCCCAGTTCCCTCCCAGTACATCCCAGTTACCTCCCTGTTCCTTCCCAGTACATAACAGTTACCTCCCAGTACATCCCAGTAGATCCTGGTACATCCCAAATCCCTGCCAGTTCCACCCGGTACAACCCAGTACAAGCCTGTACATCCTAGTTCCTCCACAGTACATCCCAGGGCATCCCCGCACATTGTAGTGCCTCCCAGTACATCCCAGTTCCCTCCCAGTATGTCCCAGTACATCCCAGTTCCCTCCCACTAAATCCCAATTCCCAACACTTTCCACCCAGTACATCCCAGTTCCCTCCCAGTACATCCCAGTTCCCTCTAAGTACATCCCAGTACTTCACAGTTCCCTCCCAGTTCACTCCCAGTTCCCTCCCAGTACATCCCAGTTCCCTCTAAGTACATCCCAATACTTCATATTTCCCTCCCAGCACGTCCCAGTACGTCCCAGTTCCCCTCAGTACATAACACTTCCCTCCCAGTACATACCAGTACATCCCAGTGTCCTCACAGTACATCCCAGTTCCCTACCAGTACATCCCAGTTCCCTCCCAGTTCACTCCCAGTACACAACAGTTACCTCCCAGTACATCCCAGTACATCCTAGTAGATCCTAGGACATTTCAAATCCCTGCCAGTTCCACCCGGTACAACCCAGTACAAGCCTGTACATCCTAGTTCCTCCACAGTACATCCCAGGGCATCCCCGCACATTGTAGTGCCTCCCAGAACATCCCAGTTCCCTCCCAGTACTGGTAGGGACCTGGGACGTACTGGGAGGGAACTGGGACGTACTGGGAGGGACCTGGGATGTACTGGGATGTAATGGGACGGAACTGGGATGTATTGGGAGGCACTGGGAAAGAAGTGGTAGTGAACCGGGAGGGAATTGGGATGTACGGGGATGAACTGGTAGGAAACTGGGATGTACTGGCATGGAACGGGGATGTATTGGGATGTACAGGAACGGAACTGGAATGTACGGCGATGTATTGGCATGTACTGGGAGCGAACTGGGATTTACTGGGATGTACTGGGAAGAAACTGGGATATACTGGGAGGAAACTGGGATATACTGGGAGGAAACTGGGATATACTGGGAGGCATTGGGAGGGAAGTGGGTGTCAACTGGGACATTCCAGTGTCCTCCCAGTACATCCCAGTTCCCTACCAGTGCAGCCCAGTACATCCCAGTTCCCTCCCAGTCCGTCCCAATCCCCTCCCAGTACATCCCAGATCCCTCCCAGTACATCCCAGTACATCCCAGTTCCCTCCCAGTACATACCAGTTCCCTCCCAGTACATCCCAGTTCCCACCCAGTACATCCTACTACATACCAGTTCCCTCCTAGTTCACTCCCAGTACATCCCAGTACTTCACAGTTCCATCCCAGTACATCCCAGTACGTCCCAGTTCCCCTCAGTACATAACACTTCCCTCCCAGTACATACCAGTACATCCCAGTGTCCTCACGGTACGTCCCAGTTCCCTCCCAGTACATCCCAGTTCCCTCCCAGTACATCCCAGTTCCCTCCCTGTTCCTTCCCAGTACATAACAGTTACCTCCCAGTACATCCCAGTAGATCCTGGTACATCCCAAATCCCTGCTAGTTCCACCCGGTACAACCGAGTACAAGCCTGTACATCCTAGTTCCTCCACAGTACATCCCAGGGCATCCCCGCACATTGTAGTGCCTCCCAGTACATCCCAGTTCCCTCCCAGTACTGGGAGGGAACTGGGATGTACTGGGAGGGACCTGGGATGTACTGGGAGGGAACTGGGATGTACTGGGATGTAATGGGACGGAACTGGGATGTATTGGGAGGCACTGGGAAAGAAGTGGTAGTGAACCGGGAGGGAATTGGGATGTACGGGGATGAACTGGTAGGGAACTGGGATGTACTGGCATGGAACGGGGATGTATTGGGATGTACAGGCACGGAACTGGAATGTACTGCGATGTACTGGGATGTACTGGGAGCAAACTGGGATTTACTGGGATGTACTGGGAGGAAACTGGGATATACTGGGAGGCACTGGGAGGGAAGTGGGTGTCAACTGGGACATTCCAGTTTCCTCCCAGTACATCCCAGTTCCCTACCAGTGCAGCCCAGTACATCCCAGATCCCTCCCAGTACATCCCAGATCCCTCCCAGTCTGTCCCAGTACATCCCAGTTCCCTCACAGTACATCCCAGTTCACACACAGTTCACACACAGTTCACTCCCAGTTCCATTCCAGTACAGCCCAGTACATGCCACTTTCCTCCAAGTAAATCCCAGTTCTCTCCCACTACATCCAAGTTTCCTCCCACTTCCCGATAAGTACATCCCAGTACTTCACAGTTCACTCCCAGTACATCCCAGTTCCCCCTCGGTACATAACAATTCCCTCCCAGTACACCACGGTACATCCCAGTTCCCACCCAGTACATCCTACTACATCCCAGTTCCCTCCCAGTACCTCCCAGTTCCCTCTAAGTACATCCCAGTACATCCCAGTTCATTCCCAGTACATCCCAGTTCCCTCTAAGTACATCCCAGTACTTCACAGTTCCCTCCCAGTTCCCTCCCAGTTCCCTCCCAATCCGTCCCAGTACATCCCAGTACATCCCAGTTCCCTCACAGTACATCCCAGTTCCCTCACAGTTCACACACAGTTCACTCCCAGTTCCATTCCAGTACATCCCAGTACATGCCACTTTCCTCCAAGTAAACCCCAGTTCCCTCCCACTACATCCAAGTTCCCTCCCACTTCCCGATAAGTACATCCCAGTACTTCACAGTTCCCTCCCAGTACATCCCAGTTCCCCTCAGTACATAACACTTCCCTCCCAGTACATACCAGTACATCCCAGTGTCCTCACAGTACGTCCCAGTTCCCTCCCAGTACATCCCAGTTCCCTCCCAGTACATCCCAGTTCCCTCCCTGTTCCTTCCCAGTACATAACAGTTACCTCCCAGTACATCCCAGTAGATCCTGGTACATCCCAAATCCCTGCTAGTTCCACCCGGTACAACCGAGTACAAGCCTGTACATCCTAGTTCCTCCACAGTACATCCCAGGGCATCCCCGCACATTGTAGTGCCTCCCAGTACATCCCAGTTCCCTCCCAGTACTGGGAGGGAACTGGGATGTACTGGGAGGGACCTGGGATGTACTGGGAGGGAACTGGGATGTACTGGGATGTAATGGGACGGAACTGGGATGTATTGGGAGGCACTGGGAAAGAAGTGGTAGTGAACCGGGAGGGAATTGGGATGTACGGGGATGAACTGGTAGGGAACTGGGATGTACTGGCATGGAACGGGGATGTATTGGGATGTACAGGCACGGAACTGGAATGTACTGCGATGTACTGGGATGTACTGGGAGCAAACTGGGATTTACTGGGATGTACTGGGAGGAAACTGGGATATACTGGGAGGCACTGGGAGGGAAGTGGGTGTCAACTGGGACATTCCAGTTTCCTCCCAGTACATCCCAGTTCCCTACCAGTGCAGCCCAGTACATCCCAGATCCCTCCCAGTACATCCCAGATCCCTCCCAGTCTGTCCCAGTACATCCCAGTTCCCTCACAGTACATCCCAGTTCACACACAGTTCACACACAGTTCACTCCCAGTTCCATTCCAGTACAGCCCAGTACATGCCACTTTCCTCCAAGTAAATCCCAGTTCTCTCCCACTACATCCAAGTTCCCTCCCACTTCCCGATAAGTACATCCCAGTACTTCACAGTTCACTCCCAGTACATCCCAGTTCCCCCTCGGTACATAACAATTCCCTCCCAGTACACCCCGGTACATCCCAGTTCCCACCCAGTACATCCTACTACATCCCAGTTCCCTCCCAGTACATACCAGTTCCCTCCCAGTACATACCAGTACATCCCAGTTCCCTCCCAGTACATCCCAGTTCCCTCTAAGTACATCCCAGTACTTCACAGTTCCCTCCCAGTTCACTCCCAGTTCCCTCCCAGTACATCCCAGTTCCCTCTAAGTACATCCCAATACTTCATAGTTCCCTCCCAGCACGTCCCAGTACGTCCCAGTTCCCCTCAGTACATAACACTTCCCTCCCAGTACATACCAGTACATCCCAGTGTCCTCACAGTACATCCCAGTTCCCTCCCAGTACATCCCAGTTCCCTCCCAGTTCACTCCCAGTACACAACAGTTACCTCCCAGTACATCCCAGTACATCCCAGTAGATCCTGGTACATCCCAAATCCCTGCCAGTTGCACCCGGTACAACCCAGTACAAGCCTGTACATCCTAGTTCCTCCACGGTACATCCCAGGGCATCCCCGCACATTTTAGTGCCTCCCAGTACGTCCCAGGTCCCTCCCAGTACTGGGAGGGAACTGGGACGTACTGGGAGGGAACTGGGACGTACTGGGAGGGAACTGGGACGTACTGGGAGGGAACTGGGATGTACTGGGATGTAATGGGACGGAACTGGGATGTATTGGGAGGCACTGGGAAAGAAGTGGTAGTGAACCGGGAGGGAATTGGGATGTACGGGGATGAACTGGTAGGAAACTGGGATGTACTGGCATGGAACGGGGATGTATTGGGATGTACAGGAACGGAACTGGAATGTACAGCGATGTATTGGCATGTACTGGCAGCGAGCTGGGATTTACTGGGATGTACTGGGAGGAAACTGGGATATACTGGGAGGCACTGGGAGGGAAGTGGGTGTCAACTGGGACATTCCAGTTTCCTCCCAGTACATCCCAGTTCCCTACTAGTGCAGCCCAGTACATCCCAGATCCCTCCCAGTACATCCCAGATCCCTCCCAGTACATCCCAGATCCCTCCCAGTCTGTCCCAGTACATCCCAGTTCCCTCACAGTACATCCCAGTTCACACACAGTTCACACACAGTTCACTCCCAGTTCCATTCCAGTACAGCCCAGTACATGCCACTTTCCTCCAAGTAAATCCCAGTTCTCTCCCACTACATCCAAGTTCCCTCCCACTTCCCGATAAGTACATCCCAGTACTTCACAGTTCACTCCCAGTACATCCCAGTTCCCCCTCGGTACATAACAATTCCCTCCCAGTACACCACGGTACATCCCAGTTCCCACCCAGTACATCCTACTACATCCCAGTTCCCTCCCAGTACCTCCCAGTTCCCTCTAAGTACATCCCAGTACATCCCAGTTCCCTCCCAGTACATCCCAGTTCCCTTTAAGTACATCCCAGTACTTCACAGTTCCCTCCCAGTTCACTCCCAGTTCCCTCCCAGTACATCCCAATTCCCTCTAAGTACATCCCAATACTTCATAGTTACCTCCCAGCACGTCCCAGTACGTCCCAGTTCCCCTCAGTACATAACACTTCCCTCCCAGTACATACCAGTACATCCCAGTGTCCTCACAGTACATCCCAGTTCCCTCCCAGTACATCCCAGTTCCCTCCCAGTTCACTCCCAGTACACAACAGTTCCCTCCCAGTACATCCCAGTACATCCTAGTAGATCCTAGGACATTTCAAATCCCTGCCAGTTCCACCCGGTACAACCCAGTACAAGCCTGTACTTCCTAGTTCCTCCACGGTACATCCCAGGGCATCCCCGCACATTTTAGTGCCTCCCAGTACGTCCCAGGTCCCTCCCAGTACTGGGAGGGAACTGGGACGTACTGGGAGGGAACTGGGACGTACTGGGAGGGAACTGGGATGTACTGGGATGTAATGGGACGGAACTGGGATGTATTGGGAGGCACTGGGAAAGAAGTGGTAGTGAACCGGGAGGGAATTGGGATGTACGGGGATGAACTGGTAGGGAACTGGGATGTACTGGCATGGAACGGGGATGTATTGGGATGGACAGGAACGGAACTGGAATGTACTGCGATGTATTGGCATGTACTGGCAGCGAGCTGGGATTTACTGGGATGTACTGGGAGGAAACTGGGATATACTGGGAGGCACTGGGAGGGAAGTGGGTGTCAACTGGGACATTCCAGTTTCCTCCCAGTACATCCCAGTTCCCTACCAGTGCAGCCCAGTACATCCCAGTTCCCTCCCAGTCCGTCCCAATCCCCTCCCAGTACATCCCAGTTCCCTGCCAGTATGTCCCAGTACATCCCAGTTCCCTCCCAGTACATCCCAGTTCCATCCCACTACATCCCAGTTCCCTCCCAGTTCCCTCCCACTACATACCAGTTCCCTCCCAGTACATCCCAGTACATCCTGGTACATCCCAGTTCCCACCCAGTACATCCTACTACATACCAGTTCCCTCCCAGTTCACTCCCAGCACATCCCCGTACTTCACAGTTCCATCCCAGTACATCCCAGTACGCACCAGTTCCCCTCAGTACATAACACTTCCCTCCCAGTACATAACAGTACATCCCAGTGTCCTCACAGTACGTCCCAGTTCCCTCACAGTACTGGGAGGGAACTGGGATGTACTGGGAGGGAACTGGGATGTACTGGGATGTAATGGGACGGAACTGGGATGTATTGGGAGGCACTGGGAAAGAAGTGGTAGTGAACCGGGAGGGAATCGGGATGTACGGGGATGAACTGGTAGGAAACTGGGATGTACTGGCATGGAACGGGGATGTATTGGGATGGACAGGAACGGAACTGGAATGTACGGCGATGTATTGGGATGTACTGGGAGCGAACTGGGATTTATTGGGATGTACTGGGAGGAAACTGGGATATACTGGGAGGAAACTGGGATATACTGGGAGGAAACTGGGAGGGAAGTGGGTGTCAACTGGGACATTCCAGTTTCCTCCCAGTACATCCCAGTTCCCTACCAGTGCAGCCCAGTACATCCCAGATCCCTCCCAGTCCCTCCCAGTACATCCCAGTACATACCAGTTCCCTCACAGTACATCCCAGTTCCCTCCCAGTTCACACACAGTTCACTCCCAGTTCCATTCCAGTACATCCCAGTACATGCCAGTTGCCTCCCAGTTTCCTCTAAGTACATCCCAGTACTTTAAAGTTCCCTCCCAGTACATCCCAGTTCCCTCACAGTACATCCCAGTACTTCACAGTTCACTCCCACTACATCCCAGTACGTCCCAGTTCCCCCTTGGTACATAACACTTCCCTCCCAATACATCCAAGTTCCCTCCCAGTACATCCCAATCCCCTCCCAGTACATCCCAGTTCCCTGCCAGTATGTCCCAGTACATCCCAGTTCCCTCCCAGTACATACCAGTTCCCTCCCAGTACATCCCAGTTCCCTCCCAGTTCCCTCCCACTACATCCCAGTTCCCTCCCAGTACATACCAGTTCCCTCCCAGTACATCCCAGTACATCCTGGTACATCCCAGTTCCCACCCAGTACATCCTACTACATACCAGTTCCCTCCCAGTTCACTCCCAGTACATCCCCGTACTTCACAGTTCCATCCCAGTACATCCCAGTACGCACCAGTTCCCCTCAGTACATAACACTTCCCTCCCAGTACATAACAGTACATCCCAGTGTCCTCACAGTACGTCCCAGTTCCCTCACAGTACATCCCAGTTCCCTACCAGTACGTCCCAGTTCCCTCCCAGTTCACTCCCAGTACATAACAGTTACCTCCCAGTACATCCCAGTAGATCCTGGTACATCCCAAATCCCTGCTAGTTCCACCCGGTACAACCCAGTACAAGCCTGTACATCCTAGTTCCTCCACAGTACATCCCAGGGCATCCCCGCACATTGTAGTGCCTCCCAGTACATCCCAGTTCCCTCCCAGTACTGGGAGGGACCTGGGATGTACTGGGAGGGAACTGGGACGTACTGGGAGGGAACTGGGATGTACTGGGATGTAATGGGACGGAACTGGGATGTATTGGGAGGCACTGGGAAAGAAGTGGTAGTGAACCGGGAGGGAATTGGGATGTACGGGGATGAACTGGTAGGAAACTGGGATGTACTGGCATGGAACGGGGATGTATTGGGATGGACAGGAACGGAACTGGAATGTACTGCGATGTACTGGGATGTACTGGGAGCGAACTGGGATTTACTGGGATGTACTGGGAGGAAACTGGGATATACTGGGAGGAAACTGGGATATACTGGGAGGCATTGGGAGGGAAGTGGGTGTCAACTGGGACATTCCAGTTCCCTCCCAGTCCGTCCCAATCCCCTCCCAGTACATCCCAGTTCCCTGCCAGTATGTCCCAGTACATCCCAGTTCCCTCCCAGTACATACCAGTTCCCTCCCAGTACATCCCAGTACATCCTGGTACATCCCAGTTCCCACCCAGTACATCCTACTACATACCAGTTCCCTCCCAGTTCACTCCCAGTACATCCCAGTACTTCACAGTTCCCTCCCAGTACATCCCAGTACGTCCCAGTTCCCCTCAGTACATAACACTTCCCTCCCAGTACATACCAGTACATCCCAGTGTCCTCACGGTACGTCCCAGTTCCCTCCCAGTACATCCCAGTTCCCTACCAGTACATCCCAGTTACCTCCCTGTTCCTTCCCAGTACATAACAGTTACCTCCCAGTACATCCCAGTAGATCCTGGTACATCCCAAATCCCTGCCAGTTCCACCCGGTACAACCCAGTACAAGCCTGTACATCCTAGTTCCTCCACAGTACATCCCAGGGCATCCCCGCACATTGTAGTGCCTCCCAGTACATCCCAGTTCCCTCCCAGTATGTCCCACTACATCCCAGTTCCCTCCCAGTCCATCCCAGTTCCCTCCCACTAAATCCCAATTCCCAACACTTTCCACCCAGTACATCCCAGTTCCCTCCCAGTACATCCCAGTTCCCTCTAAGTACATCCCAGTACTTCACAGTTCCCTCCCAGTTCACTCCCAGTTCCCTCCCAGTACATCCCAGTTCCCTCTAAGTACATCCCAATACTTCATAGTTCCCTCCCAGCACGTCCCAGTACGTCCCAGTTCCCCTCAGTACATAACACTTCCCTCCCAGTACATACCAGTACATCCCAGTGTCCTCACAGTACATCCCAGTTCCCTCCCAGTACATCCCAGTTCCCTCCCAGTTCACTCCCAGTACACAACAGTTACCTCCCAGTACATCCCAGTACATCCTAGTAGATCCTAGGACATTTCAAATCCCTGCCAGTTCCACCCGGTACAACCCAGTACAAGCCTGTACATCCTAGTTCCTCCACAGTACATCCCAGGGCATCCCCGCACATTGTAGTGCCTCCCAGAACATCCCAGTTCCCTCCCAGTACTGGGAGGGACCTGGGACGTACTGGGAGGGAACTGGGATGTACTGGGATGTAATGGGACGGAACTGGGATGTATTGGGAGGCACTGGGAAAGAAGTGGTAGTGAACCGGGAGGGAATTGGGATGTACGGGGATGAACTGGTAGGAAACTGGGATGTACTGGCATGGAACGGGGATGTATTGGGATGGACAGGAACGGAACTGGAATGTACGGCGATGTATTGGGATGTACTGGGAGCGAACTGGGATTTACTGGGATGTACTGGGAGGAAACTGGGATATACTAGGAGGAAACTGGGATATACTGGGAGGCATTGGGAGGGAAGTGGGTGTCAACTGGGACATTCCAGTGTCCTCCCAGTACATCCCAGTTCCCTCCCAGTCCGTCCCAGTACATCCCAGTTCCCTCCCAGTCCGTCCCAATCCCCTCCCAGTACATCCCAGTTCCCTCCCAGTACATCCCAGTTCCCTCCCACTACATCCCAGTACATCCCAGTTCCCTCCCAGTACATACCAGTTCCCTCCCAGTACTTCCCAGTTCCCACCCAGTACATCCTACTACATACCAGTTCCCTCCTAGTTCACTCCCAGTACATCCCAGTACTTCACAGTTCCATCCCAGTACATCCCAGTACGTCCCAGTTCCCCTCAGTACATAACACTTCCCTCCCAGTACATACCAGTACATCCCAGTGTCCTCACGGTACGTCCCAGTTCCCTCCCAGTACATCCCCGTTCCCTCCCAGTACATCCCAGTTCCCTCCCTGTTCCTTCCCAGTACATAACAGTTACCTCCCAGTACATCCTGGTACATCCCAAATCCCTGCCAGTTCCACCCGGTACAACCCAGTACAAGCCTGTACATCCTAGTTCCTCCACAGTACATCCCAGGGCATCCCCGCACATTGTAGTGCCTCCCAGTACATCCCAGTTCCCTCCCAGTACTGGGAGGGAACTGGGATGTACTGGGAGGGACCTGGGATGTACTGGGAGGGAACTGGGATGTACTGGGATGTAATGGGACGGAACTGGGATGTATTGGGAGGCACTGGGAAAGAAGTGGTAGTGAACCGGGAGGGAATTGGGATGTACGGGGATGAACTGGTAGGGAACTGGGATGTACTGGCATGGAACGGGGATGTATTGGGATGTACAGGCACGGAACTGCAATGTACTGCGATGTACTGGGATGTTCTGGGAGCAAACTGGGATTTACTGGGATGTACTGGGAGGAAACTGGGATATACTGGGAGGCACTGGGAGGGAAGTGGGTGTCAACTGGGACATTCCAGTTTCCTCCCAGTACATCCCAGTTCCCTACCAGTGCAGCCCAGTACATCCCAGATCCCTCCCAGTACATCCCAGATCCCTCCCAGTCTGTCCCAGTACATCCCAGTTCCCTCTAAGTACATCCCAGTACATCCCAGTTCCCTCCCAGTACATCCCAGTTCCCTCTAAGTACATCCCAGTACTTCACAGTTCCCTCCCAGTTCCCTCCCAGTACATCCCAGTTCCCTCCCAGTCCGTCCCAGTACATCCCAGTACATCCCAGTTCCCTCACAGTACATCCCAGTTCCCTCACAGTTCACACACAGTTCACTCCCAGTTCCATTCCAGTACATCCCAGTACATGCCACTTTCCTCCAAGTAAACCCCAGTTCCCTCCCACTACATCCAAGTTCCCTCCCACTTCCCGATAAGTACATCCCAGTACTTCACAGTTCCCTCCCAGTACATCCCAGTTCCCCTCAGTACATCCCAGTTCCCCTCAGTACATAACACTTCCCTCCCAGTACATACCAGTACATCCCAGTGTCCTCACACTACGTCCCAGTTCCCTCCCAGTACATCCCAGTTCCCTCCCAGTACATCCCAGTTCCCTCCCTGTTCCTTCCCAGTACATAACAGTTACCTCCCAGTACATCCCAGTAGATCCTGGTACATCCCAAATCCCTGCTAGTTCCACCCGGTACAACCCAGTACAAGCCTGTACATCCTAGTTCCTCCACAGTACATCCCAGGGCATCCCCGCACATTGTAGTGCCTCCCAGTACATCCCAGTTCCCTCCCAGTACTGGGAGGGACCTGGGATGTACTGGGAGGGAACTGGGACGTACTGTGAGGACACTGGGATGTACTGGGATGTAATGGGACGGAACTGGGATGTATTGGGAGGCACTGGGAAAGAAGTGGTAGTGAACCGGGAGGGAATTGGGATGTACGGGGATGAACTGGTAGGAAACTGGGATGTACTGGCATGGAACGGGGATGTATTGGGATGGACAGGAACGGAACTGGAATGTACTGCGATGTACTGGGATGTACTGGGAGCGAACTGGGATTTACTGGGATGTACTGGGAGGAAACTGGGATATACTGGGAGGAAACTGGGATATACTGGGAGGCATTGGGAGGGAAGTGGGTGTCAACTGGGACATTCCAGTTCCCTCCCAGTCCGTCCCAATCCCCTCCCAGTACATCCCAGTTCCCTGCCAGTATGTCCCAGTACATCCCAGTTCCCTCCCAGTACATACCAGTTCCCTCCCAGTACATCCCAGTACATCCTGGTACATCCCAGTTCCCACCCAGTACATCCTACTACATACCAGTTCCCTCCCAGTTCACTCCCAGTACATCCCAGTACTTCACAGTTCCCTCCCAGTACATCCCAGTACGTCCCAGTTCCCCTCAGTACATAACACTTCCCTCCCAGTACATACCAGTACATCCCAGTGTCCTCACGGTACGTCCCAGTTCCCTCCCAGTACATCCCAGTTCCCTACCAGTACATCCCAGTTACCTCCCTGTTCCTTCCCAGTACATAACAGTTACCTCCCAGTACATCCCAGTAGATCCTGGTACATCCCAAATCCCTGCCAGTTCCACCCGGTACAACCCAGTACAAGCCTGTACATCCTAGTTCCTCCACAGTACATCCCAGGGCATCCCCGCACATTGTAGTGCCTCCCAGTACATCCCAGTTCCCTCCCAGTATGTCCCACTACATCCCAGTTCCCTCCCAGTCCATCCCAGTTCCCTCCCACTAAATCCCAATTCCCAACACTTTCCACCCAGTACATCCCAGTTCCCTCCCAGTACATCCCAGTTCCCTCTAAGTACATCCCAGTACTTCACAGTTCCCTCCCAGTTCACTCCCAGTTCCCTCCCAGTACATCCCAGTTCCCTCTAAGTACATCCCAATACTTCATAGTTCCCTCCCAGCACGTCCCAGTACGTCCCAGTTCCCCTCAGTACATAACACTTCCCTCCCAGTACATACCAGTACATCCCAGTGTCCTCACAGTACATCCCAGTTCCCTCCCAGTACATCCCAGTTCCCTCCCAGTTCACTCCCAGTACACAACAGTTACCTCCCAGTACATCCCAGTACATCCTAGTAGATCCTAGGACATTTCAAATCCCTGCCAGTTCCACCCGGTACAACCCAGTACAAGCCTGTACATCCTAGTTCCTCCACAGTACATCCCAGGGCATCCCCGCACATTGTAGTGCCTCCCAGAACATCCCAGTTCCCTCCCAGTACTGGGAGGGACCTGGGACGTACTGGGAGGGAACTGGGATGTACTGGGATGTAATGGGACGGAACTGGGATGTATTGGGAGGCACTGGGAAAGAAGTGGTAGTGAACCGGGAGGGAATTGGGATGTACGGGGATGAACTGGTAGGAAACTGGGATGTACTGGCATGGAACGGGGATGTATTGGGATGGACAGGAACGGAACTGGAATGTACGGCGATGTATTGGGATGTACTGGGAGCGAACTGGGATTTACTGGGATGTACTGGGAGGAAACTGGGATATACTAGGAGGAAACTGGGATATACTGGGAGGCATTGGGAGGGAAGTGGGTGTCAACTGGGACATTCCAGTGTCCTCCCAGTACATCCCAGTTCCCTACCAGTGCAGCCCAGTACATCCCAGTTCCCTCCCAGTCCGTCCCAATCCCCTCCCAGTACATCCCAGTTCCCTCCCAGTACATCCCAGTTCCCTCCCACTACATCCCAGTACATCCCAGTTCCCTCCCAGTACATACCAGTTCCCTCCCAGTACTTCCCAGTTCCCACCCAGTACATCCTACTACATACCAGTTCCCTCCTAGTTCACTCCCAGTACATCCCAGTACTTCACAGTTCCATCCCAGTACATCCCAGTACGTCCCAGTTCCCCTCAGTACATAACACTTCCCTCCCAGTACATACCAGTACATCCCAGTGTCCTCACGGTACGTCCCAGTTCCCTCCCAGTACATCCCCGTTCCCTCCCAGTACATCCCAGTTCCCTCCCTGTTCCTTCCCAGTACATAACAGTTACCTCCCAGTACATCCTGGTACATCCCAAATCCCTGCCAGTTCCACCCGGTACAACCCAGTACAAGCCTGTACATCCTAGTTCCTCCACAGTACATCCCAGGGCATCCCCGCACATTGTAGTGCCTCCCAGTACATCCCAGTTCCCTCCCAGTACTGGGAGGGAACTGGGATGTACTGGGAGGGACCTGGGATGTACTGGGAGGGAACTGGGATGTACTGGGATGTAATGGGACGGAACTGGGATGTATTGGGAGGCACTGGGAAAGAAGTGGTAGTGAACCGGGAGGGAATTGGGATGTACGGGGATGAACTGGTAGGGAACTGGGATGTACTGGCATGGAACGGGGATGTATTGGGATGTACAGGCACGGAACTGCAATGTACTGCGATGTACTGGGATGTTCTGGGAGCAAACTGGGATTTACTGGGATGTACTGGGAGGAAACTGGGATATACTGGGAGGCACTGGGAGGGAAGTGGGTGTCAACTGGGACATTCCAGTTTCCTCCCAGTACATCCCAGTTCCCTACCAGTGCAGCCCAGTACATCCCAGATCCCTCCCAGTACATCCCAGATCCCTCCCAGTCTGTCCCAGTACATCCCAGTTCCCTCTAAGTACATCCCAGTACATCCCAGTTCCCTCCCAGTACATCCCAGTTCCCTCTAAGTACATCCCAGTACTTCACAGTTCCCTCCCAGTTCCCTCCCAGTACATCCCAGTTCCCTCCCAGTCCGTCCCAGTACATCCCAGTACATCCCAGTTCCCTCACAGTACATCCCAGTTCCCTCACAGTTCACACACAGTTCACTCCCAGTTCCATTCCAGTACATCCCAGTACATGCCACTTTCCTCCAAGTAAACCCCAGTTCCCTCCCACTACATCCAAGTTCCCTCCCACTTCCCGATAAGTACATCCCAGTACTTCACAGTTCCCTCCCAGTACATCCCAGTTCCCCTCAGTACATCCCAGTTCCCCTCAGTACATAACACTTCCCTCCCAGTACATACCAGTACATCCCAGTGTCCTCACACTACGTCCCAGTTCCCTCCCAGTACATCCCAGTTCCCTCCCAGTACATCCCAGTTCCCTCCCTGTTCCTTCCCAGTACATAACAGTTACCTCCCAGTACATCCCAGTAGATCCTGGTACATCCCAAATCCCTGCTAGTTCCACCCGGTACAACCCAGTACAAGCCTGTACATCCTAGTTCCTCCACAGTACATCCCAGGGCATCCCCGCACATTGTAGTGCCTCCCAGTACATCCCAGTTCCCTCCCAGTACTGGGAGGGACCTGGGATGTACTGGGAGGGAACTGGGACGTACTGTGAGGACACTGGGATGTACTGGGATGTAATGGGACGGAACTGGGATGTATTGGGAGGCACTGGGAAAGAAGTGGTAGTGAACCGGGAGGGAATTGGGATGTACGGGGATGAACTGGTAGGAAACTGGGATGTACTGGCATGGAACGGGGATGTATTGGGATGGACAGGAACGGAACTGGAATGTACTGCGATGTACTGGGATGTACTGGGAGCGAACTGGGATTTACTGGGATGTACTGGGAGGAAACTGGGATATACTGGGAGGAAACTGGGATATACTGGGAGGCATTGGGAGGGAAGTGGGTGTCAACTGGGACATTCCAGTTTCCTCCCACTACATCCCAGTTCCCTACCAGTATGTCCCAGTACATCCCAGTTCCCTCCCAGTACATACCAGTTCCCTCCCAGTACATACCAGTTTCCTCCCAGTTCCCTCCCACTACATCCCAGTACATCCCAGTTCCCTCCCAGTACATCGCAGTTCCCTCCCAGTACATCCTAGTTCCCTCCCGGTACATCCCAGTTCCCACCCAGTACATCCTACTACATACCAGTTCCCTCCCAGTTCACTCCCAGTACATCCCAGTACTTCACAGTTCCCTCCCAGTACATCCCAGTACGTCCCAGTTCCCCTCAGTACATAACACTTCCCTCCCAGTACATAACAGTACATCCCAGTGTCCTCACAGTACGTCCCAGTTCCCTCACAGTACTGGGAGGGACCTGGGATGTACTGGGAGGGAACTGGGATGTACTGGGATGTAATGGGACGGAACTGGGATGTATTGGGAGGCACTGGGAAAGAAGTGGTAGTGAACCGGGAGGGAATCGGGATGTACGGGGATGAACTGGTAGGAAACTGGGATGTACTGGCATGGAACGGGGATGTATTGGGATGGACAGGAACGGAACTGGAATGTACGGCGATGTATTGGGATGTACTGGGAGCGAACTGGGATTTATTGGGATGTACTGGGAGGAAACTGGGATATACTGGGAGGAAACTGGGATATACTGGGAGGAAACTGGGAGGGAAGTGGGTGTCAACTGGGACATTCCAGTTTCCTCCCAGTACATCCCAGTTCCCTACCAGTGCAGCCCAGTACATCCCAGATCCCTCCCAGTCCCTCCCAGTACATCCCAGTACATACCAGTTCCCTCACAGTACATCCCAGTTCCCTCCCAGTTCACACACAGTTCACTCCCAGTTCCATTCCAGTATATCCCAGTACATGCCAGTTGCCTCCCAGTTTCCTCTAAGTACATCCCAGTACTTTAAAGTTCCCTCCCAGTACATCCCAGTTCCCTCACAGTACATCCCAGTACTTCACAGTTCACTCCCACTACATCCCAGTACGTCCCAGTTCCCCCTTGGTACATAACACTTCCCTCCCAATACATCCAAGTTCCCTCCCAGTACATCCCAATCCCCTCCCAGTACATCCCAGTTCCCTGCCAGTATGTCCCAGTACATACCAGTTACCTCCCAGTACATACCAGTTCCCTCCCAGTACATACCAGTTCCCTCCCAGTTCCCTCCCACTACATCCCAGTTCCCTCCCAGTACATACCAGTTCCCTCCCAGTACATCCCAGTACATCCTGGTACATCCCAGTTCCCACCCAGTACATCCTACTACATACCAGTTCCCTCCCAGTTCACTCCCAGTACATCCCAGTACTTCACAGTTCCATCCCAGTACATCCCAGTACGCACCAGTTCCCCTCAGTACATAACACTTCCCTCCCAGTACATAACAGTACATCCCAGTGTCCTCACAGTACGTCCCAGTTCCCTCACAGTACATCCCAGTTCCCTACCAGTACGTCCCAGTTCCCTCCCAGTTCACTCCCAGTACATAACAGTTACCTCCCAGTACATCCCAGTAGATCCTGGTACATCCCAAATCCCTGCTAGTTCCACCCGGTACAACCCAGTACAAGCCTGTACATCCTAGTTCCTCCACAGTACATCCCAGGGCATCCCCGCACATTGTAGTGCCTCCCAGTACATCCCAGTTCCCTCCCAGTACTGGGAGGGACCTGGGATGTACTGGGAGGGAACTGGGACGTACTGTGAGGACACTGGGATGTACTGGGATGTAATGGGACGGAACTGGGATGTATTGGGAGGCACTGGGAAAGAAGTGGTAGTGAACCGGGAGGGAATTGGGATGTACGGGGATGAACTGGTAGGAAACTGGGATGTACTGGCATGGAACGGGGATGTATTGGGATGGACAGGAACGGAACTGGAATGTACTGCGATGTACTGGGATGTACTGGGAGCGAACTGGGATTTACTGGGATGTACTGGGAGGAAACTGGGATATACTGGGAGGAAACTGGGATATACTGGGAGGCATTGGGAGGGAAGTGGGTGTCAACTGGGACATTCCAGTTTCCTCCCACTACATCCCAGTTCCCTACCAGTATGTCCCAGTACATCCCAGTTCCCTCCCAGTACATACCAGTTCCCTCCCAGTACATACCAGTTTCCTCCCAGTTCCCTCCCACTACATCCCAGTACATCCCAGTTCCCTCCCAGTACATCGCAGTTCCCTCCCAGTACATCCTAGTTCCCTCCCGGTACATCCCAGTTCCCACCCAGTACATCCTACTACATACCAGTTCCCTCCCAGTTCACTCCCAGTACATCCCAGTACTTCACAGTTCCCTCCCAGTACATCCCAGTACGTCCCAGTTCCCCTCAGTACATAACACTTCCCTCCCAGTACATAACAGTACATCCCAGTGTCCTCACAGTACGTCCCAGTTCCCTCACAGTACTGGGAGGGACCTGGGATGTACTGGGAGGGAACTGGGATGTACTGGGATGTAATGGGACGGAACTGGGATGTATTGGGAGGCACTGGGAAAGAAGTGGTAGTGAACCGGGAGGGAATTGGGATGTACGGGGATGAACTGGTAGGGAACTGGGATGTACTGGCATGGAACGGGGATGTATTGGGATGTACAGGCACGGAACTGGAATGTACTGCGATGTACTGGGATGTACTGGGAGCAAACTGGGATTTACTGGGATGTACTGGGAGGAAACTGGGATATACTGGGAGGCACTGGGATGGAAGTGGGTGTCAACTGGGACATTCCAGTTTCCTCCCAGTACATCCCAGTTCCCTACCAGTGCAGCCCAGTACATCCCAGATCCCTCCCAGTACATCCCAGATCCCTCCCAGTCTGTCCCAGTACATCCCAGTTCCCTCACAGTACATCCCAGTTCACACACAGTTCACACACAGTTCACTCCCAGTTCCATTCCAGTACAGCCCAGTACATGCCACTTTCCTCCAAGTAAATCCCAGTTCTCTCCCACTACATCCAAGTTCCCTCCCACTTCCCGATAAGTACATCCCAGTACTTCACAGTTCACTCCCAGTACATCCCAGTTCCCCCTCGGTACATAACAATTCCCTCCCAGTACACCCCGGTACATCCCAGTTCCCACCCAGTACATCCTACTACATCCCAGTTCCCTCCCAGTACATACCAGTTCCCTCCCAGTACATCCCAGTACATCCCAGTTCCCTCCCAGTACATCCCAGTTCCCTCTAAGTACATCCCAGTACTTCACAGTTCCCTCCCAGTTCACTCCCAGTTCCCTCCCAGTACATCCCAGTTCCCTCTAAGTACATCCCAATACTTCATAGTTCCCTCCCAGCACGTCCCAGTACGTCCCAGTTCCCCTCAGTACATAACACTTCCCTCCCAGTACATACCAGTACATCCCAGTGTCCTCACAGTACATCCCAGTTCCCTCCCAGTACATCCCAGTTCCCTCCCAGTTCACTCCCAGTACACA